>NW_023413355.1:2595-67713 GCF_903995425.1 Onychomys torridus
GTTTGGATCTAAGTCTGTGTGAGTGTGTTGTGGTCCCTGGAAGAGGACATACAGACAGTTGTGAACTTCCATATTGTGGTGGGAATTGAAACTGTGTCCTCTTGGAAAAACAGCCAGTGTGTTGAATTGCTGGGCCATCTGTCCACAACCCTATTTTTGGATTTTTGAGACAAAATGTCTTAGTTACAATTTCGGCAATGAACCACAAAGACCAAAAAGCATAATGGAGAGGAAATGGTTTATTTGGCCTAAAACTTCCATATTTGTGAAGGAATCAGGACAGAACCCTTAAATGGGCAGGAACTTGGAGTTGATGCAGGAGGCCATGCAGTGTAGCTCTTAACTGGATTATCCTGCATAGCTTGTTCTGCCTATGTTATAGAACATCGAACAGCTCCATAATCAATCATTAAGAAAATGCCTTAGAGCCAGATCTTATGTAGGTTTCTCAATTGAGTTTCCCTTCTTTCATAACTAGCTTGTGTGTGAAGTTGACATGGGACTAGCCAGTACAGTTGACCCCTTTTCAACATGACACACAACATGGCACTATTAAGCCACAACTTCTCCTTTCCTATTCATTTACTGGATACTGCATTAAAAACACAATAGCTTTAATAAAAGTCCAACAATCTTTACAAATTCATATTCATTAAAGTTTCTCTTTAAAAATATTCAATCTCACTAAAAATCTATAATCTGTTTTAAAACTTCAAAACCTTTCAAATATGGCTCATGGAAAAATCAAAATTAAATTAAATACTGTCTCTATACCAGAGGAAGAAGCAAGGCAGTCAAAACCTGAAAAAAGCAAAACAAAAGTCTGACTGTATAGATTAACTCAACTTCTAGTAACTGTGATCCATTCAGAATCTTCAGCGATTCTCCAATGGGCTTGGGTCACTTCTTTGGCTCCATTCTCTACAGTACAGATAACTTCTAGCTCTTACTGGTTCCACTTTACCACTGTTGATTGTCTTGGTGGACACCCCGTGGTACTGGCATCTCAAAATGATGGATTTTGTGCCTGGTGTTCAAAGCTTTACCTGATTTATAAGGTTCAAGGGTTTTTCTCTAGGACATATTATTTCAGGCCTGTGAGATGACTTTATATATAAATGCTCTACCACATTAATAGACCTTCTCTCCCATGTTTTCTTTCATGTTGTTTCATGTTACTGGGATATGTAAAGGCTTTACTACATTGAATACATTTGTAGGGTTTTCTCTACTATGAATTCTTTCACTAGGTGTGAAGATGACAGTTGAAAGCAAATGCTTTACAACATTAATTGCTATCATAGACTTTGTCTCCAGTATGATATTTTTATGATTGCAAAGAAGTCCTTTCCATGCAAATTTCTACCACACTGAACATATCCATAGCGTTTCTCTCCAATATGATTTATTTCATGGCTGTGAATATGACTTTTCGATATAAATGCTGTACCACTTTGACTGAGTTCATAGGGTTTCTCTCCATTTATAACTTCCATGCATGATGTCAAGATCACTTTTATGTGTAAAGGCATTACCACATTGATTACATTCATAGGTTTTCTCTCGAAAATGAATTCTTATATGTCTGTGAATGGAACTTTTCCATGCAAATGAGTTACCACATTCATTACATTCATAGGGTTTCTTTCCGACATGAATTCTTTCATGGCTGTGAAGACGACTTTTACGTGTAAAGGATTTACCACATTGATTACATTCATAAGGTTTCTCTCCAGTATGAATTCTCTCATGATTGTGAAGATCACTTTTCCATGCAAATGTTTTACCACATTGATTACATTCATAAGGTTTCTCTCCAGTACGATTTCTTTCATGACAGTAAAGGTGACTTTTAGGTGGAAATATTTTACCACATTGATTACATTCATAGGGTTTCTTTCCATTATGAATACTTTTATGACTGTGAAGATCAGTTTTATATGTAAATGCTTTACCACATTGATTACATTCATACGGTTTCTCTCCAGTATGAATTCTTTCATGACTGTGAAGATAACTTTTATGTGTAATGGCTTTACCACATTGATTACATTCATAGGGATTCTTTCCAACATGAATAGTTTCGTGAATATGAAGATAGCTTTTATGTGGAAAGGATTTACCACCTTGATTACATTCATAAGGTTTCTCTCCAGTATTAATTCTTTCATGACTGTGAGGATGACTTTTAAGTCTAAAGGATTTACCACATTGATTACATTCATATGGTTACTCTCCAGTATGAATTCTCTTATGATTGTGAAGATCACTTATCCATGCAAATGTTTTACTACACTGATTACATTCACAAGGTTTCTCTCCAGTATGTTTTCTTTCATGATAGTAAAGGTGACTTTTAGGTGGAAATGTTTTACCACATTGATTACATTCATAGGGTTTCTCTCCATTATGAATACTTTCATGACTGTGAAGATCAGTTTTATATGTAAATGCTTTACCACATTGATTACATTCAAAGGTTTTCTCTCCAGTATGAATTCTTTCATGACTGTGAAGATAACTTTTATGTGTAAAGGCTTTACCACATTGATTACATTCATAGGGACTCTTTCCAACATGAATTGTTTCGCGAATATGAAGATAGCTTTTACGTGGAAAGGATTTACCACATTGATTACATTCATAAGGTTTCTCTCCAGTATTAATTCTTTCATGACTGAGAGGATGACTTTTATGTCTAAAGGATTTACCACATTGATTACATTCATATGGTTTCTCTCCAGTATGAATTCTCTTATGATTGTGAAGATCACTTATCCATGCAAATGTTTTACTACACTGATTACATTCACAAGGTTTCTCTCCAGTATGTTTTCTTTCATGATAGTAAAGGTGACTTTTAGGTGGAAATGTTTTACCACATTGATTACATTCATAGGGTTTCTCTCCATTATGAATACTTTCATAACTGTGAAGATCAGTTTTATATGTAAATGCTTTACCAAATTGATTACATTCAAAGGTTTTCTCTCCAGTATGAATTCTTTCATGTGTATAAAGAAGACTTTTCCATGCAAATGCTTTACCACATTGATTACATTCATAGGGTTTTTCTCCACTATGAATTCTTTCATGACTGTGAAGGTGACTTTTCCATGCAAAGGTTTTATCACATTGATTACATTCACAGGGTTTCTCTCCAGTATGACTTCTTTCAGGATTGTGAAGATCATGTTTCCATGCAAATGTTTTACCAAATTGATTACATTCATAAGGTTTCTATCCAGTATGACTTCTTTCAGGATTGTGAAGATAATGTTTCCATGCAAATGTTTTACCACATTGATTACATTTATACGGTGTCTATCCAGTATGAATTCTTTCATGACTGTGAAGATGACTTTTCCATGCAAAGGTTTTACCACATTGATTACTCTCATAAGGATTCTCTCCAGTATGAATTCATTCATGATAGTGAAGATCACATTTCCATGCAAATCTTTTACCACATTGATTACATTCATAAGGTTTCTCTCAAGTATGAATTCTTTCATGACTGTGAAGATGACTTTTACGAGTAAAGGATTTACCACACTGATTACATTCATAAGGTTTCTCTCCAGTATGAATTCTCTCATGATTGTGAAGATAACTTTTCCATGCAAATGTTCTACCACATTGACTACATTCATACGGTTTCTCTCCAGTATGAATTCTTTCATGACTGTGAAGAAAACTTTTATGTGTAAAGGCTTTACCACATTGATTACATTCATAAGGCTTCTCTCCAGTATGAATTCTTTCATGATTGTGAAGATCATATTTCCGTGCATATGTTTTACCACATTGATTACATTCATAAGGTTTCTCTCCAGTATGAATTCTATCATGATAGTTAAGATCACGTTTCCGTGCATATGTTTTACCACATTGATTACATTCATAAGGTTTCTCTCCAGTATGACTTCTTTCATGAGGGTGAAGATCATATTTCCGTGCAAATGTTTTACCACATTGATTACATTCATATGGTTTCTCTCCAGTATGAATTTTTTCATGACTGTAAAGATGACTTTTACGAGTGAAGGATTTACCACATTGATTACATTCATAAGGTTTCTCTCCAGTATGAATTCTTTCATGACTGTGAAGATGACTTTTACGTGTAAAGGATTTTCCACATTGATTACATTCATAAGGTTTCTCTCCAATATGAATTCTTTCATGAATGTGAAGATTACTTTTACGTGTAAAGGATTTACCACATTGATTACATTCATATGGTTTCTCTCCAGTATGAATTCTTTCATGATTGTGAAGATTACGTTTGCATGCAAATGTTTTACTACACTGATTACATTCATAGGGTGTATTTCCAATATGACTTTTTTCATGATTGAGAAGATGACTCTTTTGTGCAAATGCTCTACCACACTGATTGCATTCATAAGATTTCACACCACTATGACTTCTTTCATATTGTTTAAGAATACTGGGATATGTAAAAGCTTTACCACATTGCTTATCTTCATACTGTTTCATTAAAGCATTAGTTCTGGGTAATTGAAGATAACTATGATGTGCAAAAGCTTTAAAACTTTCATTATATCCAGAGGGTTTAATTTTCAAATGCGTTCTTTGATGTAATTGTAAAGGGCAATCATATATAAATGTTTTATCAGGTTGTTTGCATTCATAGGATTCCTCTTCTTTATGGGTTCTTTTGCATGTTTCAAGATATGTGTGATGGTTCATGCCTTTAGTACATGGCTCACAAATATCAGTTCCTTTTTCCATGTGAGTTTTTACATTTCTTTGAAGAGAACTGGAAGAACTGAGAGGTTTACCACACTGATTGCATTCATAACATTTTCCTATAGTGGGAGTCACATTGCAGGTACAACATGACCCAGTACAGACAGAAAAATTTCCAAGTTCTTTGTACTCATAAGGCTTTTTTCCATTGTAAGTATGTTGGTGTAGTTCCAGTGAAGTTGGAAATCCAATTAATTCTACACTTGTTTCATGATCACACTGTCTACTCACAGTGGTAACCACTGCATATCTTTTGATTTTTCTGGGTGAGAGACAGGTACTTATCTTCTTTCCAGATCCATTGTTGTCACATGGCTTATATCCAGAGTGACAGATGATATACCTGTTAAGAGAAAATAGCAATCAAAGGTTTTTCACATTGCATTCACAAAGTGTAACTTTTTGTTCCTCAAAGAGATGTATTCAGGGATTAAGTTTTCTTCACAAGGACAGCATTCTGAAATCTCATAAACTGCCCCTTAAACTAAACGATGATTACTCTCTTCAAGTATATGAGTAACACAAGCTTAACTAAAGGACAATTTGCTTATGAACATTTTTTGGACATACTCTAAACCCCTAATCAATGTGAATGCCTTTCCATTAGTTGAATGGAATGAAACTAAATGGACGCCTGGATCTCAGGGAGTTAAGATTGATTTGGTGACATCAGTTAAGGCGTTGTTTCTTTGTTTTGTCTCTTACAGGAACACGTTGCAAACACATGAGGTACATGATATTGTAAGAATTTAATAATCATCACAAAGCAGTAATTATATGTATGTTGGTTTTCATTAAATGTCAGGGCACTTTAAAAGTTCTTCAGAGACATAAATGTATCTATCACCTTGAACATGTAAATTACCTTCCATTTCTTCCAGAACCTTGACAACGTTCTCCAATATTCTGGTCCTCCCATTTGTAGCCTAAAATATAGTACCAGAAATGAATGATATATTATCGGGAATTATGCAAATTTTGAGTTATTATCTTCAGTGAAACTTAGAACCATTCCTAATTTATTTATCACATTCTTCTTTCACAGTGGAACAAAAATTCCTAAGAAAGGTTTATACCTGTAAGTTAAAAATTGAAGGGAAAACTCACATTCTTACCTATAGCAGTGAGATTATCACAGGTTTCCAGCATCACATCTCTGTAGAGACTCTTCTGGGAAGGATCCAGCAAAGCCCATTCTTCATGGGTGAAGTTCACTTGCACATCCTCATAGGTCATTGTATCCTAAAAATCACATACACATATGAAACAGAAATGGGAAGATTGGATACTCTGAAATGTACACATCAGTGGGTTTATATTTACATAATTATGTGTTGCTTGACAAATTTATTTCTTATCACAGCATTTCAAATGCAATCAGCAAACCATTTTAGAGGGAATTAGAGAAAGAGGATTATGACTCTCATTTCTGATCCCTATGAATACTACATGGCATTGCAAGAGAAATGCTGAGCTATATACAGAGAGAGATATTCAAAAAAAGCAATACCATTGGGTAAACAACAGCACACTTGTTTCAAAATTACTGACATCAAAAAAAGGGTGGACAAGATGGGCATGGTGGTGCACACTTTTAATCCCCAAACTCAGGAGACAGAGATAAGTGAATCTCTGTGATTTCCAAGGCAGCCTGGTCTATGTAGAGATTTCTATGATAGTCAAATGTACATATTGAGACCCTGTCAAACAAAGAAAAACACTGAGCACAAGGGGCTCACTCTAAACTCTCAATGAGCTAAACATAGATTCTAAAAATGTACTTGGCTTTCAGAAAACTGGAGTGACTCATTTGAACTATACAGCTAATGTGATATTCCTATGGAAAAATTTCATTTTTATTACGTTACTGACACACATATCAAAATGATTCTCTCAAACATTAGTGACGGAAAGGTTGCTGTTAAACCATAAAAGAAAACAAACAAACAAGCAAAAATCCCAGTAAATGTAAATATGGATCAACAGTTAAGATCATCTTTTCCTTTTACAAAGGATCTGCATCAGTACCTGGGACTAACAGTGATAATAGCCAACATGCAAGTCTCCTGATTTAAGGTAAATTCCACAAGGAGACATCACCTAGGTCAGGTGGACATTAAGTAATGGCTTTACACAATTTGGCATGGACCTTCCCTTCATATACTGGGACTTCGAGGGCACGGCACAGAGAAGAGAAAAGAGAATGGAAGAACTAGATGGAGAAGAACTTGAGAGGAACAAACTGAGATGGGGAAGAACTACATTGAAGGGCTAGAAGAAAGTAATAGAACTATGAGATGGAAGATGAGGAAGAGCCAGATGGGGAAGAACAAGATGTGGAAGAACAAGACGAGAGAGAAGGAGAGATGGGAGAGGAGCTCATATAGGAAAGAACTAGATGGACGACACTCTAGAAGGGGCAGAACTAGATGAAGGAATTAAGATAGAACCTGGAGGGGACAACAGATAAATGTAAAGAGTAATTGGGCAAGAAAGGAGCTAAATGTGAGAGCAGAATATAAGCTTGTAACTGACACAGAATAATAAAGTATATGGACCAAAGAATTTCATGTTCATAGATTCATTATTTTTCATCAATGATTAATTATCAGCTGGTTGCAGATTCTTCCTGGACCCTGGGAAGAAACTATCAGGGGCTGAATCCCCATAGTCCCCATTAAAACACACACACACACACACACACACACACACACACACACATAAATATGTGTATGTATGGAGTAGAGTTGACAACAGTCTTTGCTCTATAGATTCAAGTTTCTTGAATGTAATTTTTGAAGATTAATAGTGTATCATGTTAACTTATTTTTTCTCATATACATCATCATAATTGTTTGCCTGCTTTTATATTGATAAAAGATTCAACTTTTAAATATTTGAGGAAGTAAAACTGTAGTTTTAAAATTAAAGATTTAATACTTGGAGTTTTGGTTGGAGAGATGGCTCAGCTGTTAAGAGAACATACTGCTTTTTTGAAGGGAACTCAAGATTAATTCCATAACCTATACCAGGGAGAAAAAGTTTGCCTCAAAAAAAAAAAAAAAAAACACCACACACACACACACACACACACACACACACACACACACAAAACAGACAAAAAGGCACAGAGACATATCTTTCTTTAAGGTTTTATGAAATGGGCTCTTACTATGCAGCACTAGGTGTCCTAGAACTCACTATGTGATGTTGGTCAAAGAGAACACTTAAAAAGATACAATTAATATAGAGTCAATTTTGACTCACAGGCCAGGAAACCCAGCATGTCTGACCTTACTGACACAAGTGAATGGACTACCTTGCAAATATGTTAATGATACAAAATCACGCTCTGCACAAAATTAACTGCAGAAGGATCCTACACCTGAATATTCAGTTCCACTACAGTGATCAGGGCTCTGTGAGTTAACAGTCTTCCTTCCACCAGGCATAACACAAGGGGCGCATGTGGGCGCACTACACGCTGATGTCACAATAAGTAAATACCCAAGCACAGTGTCCACATCCCCGTGTTCTGTGTAGGCCCCGCCGCCACCTCTGGGGCATATGCAAGTTATTCAGAGGCTGCCAGACTTTGGAGCTGCAGGAACAGCAGGGAACTCAGACCTCCAGGGCTGCTGCCTTTGTAGGTTCCCACAGCCCCGGGATCCACCCCGGGCCCGCGACTCCTTCCCGCGAGGGGTCCTTGGCCCCTCACTCACCATGGCGAATTCCGAACTCGCCCCGCTCTCCTCACAGCTCCTGGCAGCAGGTCACAGCGCAGCACACAGAACAAAAAAGTCTCACTCAGGCTCAGAGCCGCCAAGCCAGAAGAATGGCGGACAGGAAATGCCCACCCTATTCGGACTGGAGGCCCTGATTGGCTAGTGATTCCTGAGTGACAGGAACAGCTCCCCTAGGGACAGAGTACCTTGAAGGGACACAGGACAGTGTTTCCCAGCCCTGGCTTCTGCCTCAGGCACAGAGCTGTCCCTGACAGGCTGACATTGGCTTTGCTGCAAAACTTGGAACTGGACTGCAAGGTCGTCCCTGCACCTTTCCGGCAGTCAGATAGGCACTTCTTCGTCCTGGACACAGGGTGTTAGTTCTCAAACCAGGGACAAATGGCTGAGGCGCCTAATGACCATTTCCAAGCAAGACATTATCTGCCAGATTCTCCCTGCATCCCTCAGCCCTTACCTGTTACAGGGTAGGGCTGGCAAGCCCCGCCCACTGCCCTGAACTTCTCCAGTCCAAGGGCTGCGTTGCCTTTCCCTACATAAACCAACCATTATGGTAACCTTGATTTTCCACATCTAAGGTTCCTGAACTCTTGGTCTATCTCTCCTCTGACCTAGCTCCTCTTCTCACATTGTTCAAGCTCATGTCTGCTCTGAATTCCCTCTAATGTCCCTGCCTCTCCCTGCATTCTGCCTTTTATCAAAAAAATTTTCTCCTCCACCATACCTAGTAACAGCCATGTCCTTTCCTTTTTTATTTCTTAGAACCTCCATATTCTTATGTCAATCCTAGGGCAGGCCACCCCTTTCTGTGGACTATGCAAGTGAGCTACTCAGGGACCTTCTGTCTGGGCAGGTAAAATGACATTTCACTCCTTTCCCATCTCTGTTATGCTTCTAGGCCTGTGTCCCCAGCACCTGAAACGCTGACTACAGGAAGTCCAGACTGACTTGGTGATGGAGGCTTCCGCAGGTCCTGCAATCTCAGTAGAAAGTCCCTGAACTCAGGTGTTACCCAGTAGGGCCAGAGTAACTTTTAGGTTAGGCACCTCCTTTGTAGCACCATGGCAGCCTGCAGAGTGGGATAAGGGACGCCACCATCACACCCAGAGAGAGAAGTTTGGTACCTAAAACCTTTGCTGGGACCAGCTACTTACTGATTCAGATCTTAACTCTGACCAAATTCTTGGGAGTTCAGGACGCATTTCTGGGGCACTAGTCAGGTTTGCTATGAAACTGAGAAAGGACAAAGAAAACCTGTCAGTTTCGTGGACAACCATACATCAAGCCAGCTGTGGAAAATGTACTATGATTTTCACTTGTGTAAACTCTGATTTAAAAAAAAAAATGTATTAAATATCTGCAATCTCTTAATCACCTATTCTGTAGAAAAACCCACCAATACAGAATTTTAGTCAACTAAACCCAACAGGATCAAAATATTTTAACTTAATCACTCCATATTTACTAGACAGCCTCTTGTTATTGACAGCTAAATTATACATATTTTACTACCTACATTACATGTGAGTTCTCAGATTTAATTTTTTCTCAATTCTTCATCATTACTGAAAATTAGGTAAGCCAAATGAAGAAAAAGTGTTTTCACATCATTCTCCTATTATTTCATTTTCTTTGTCGGGGTCTTACTCTACCACCCTTCCTGGTCTTGAACCCATCACACAGACCTGGCTAGCCTTGAGATCATAAAGATCACTGCCTCTGCTGAAGAGTGCTAAGATTAAAGGTCTGCACCACCATGACTGACTTGTATTAATTATTCACATTTAGTCATTAAATAAACAGAAGTTAGGGTGGCACACAACTATCCTCTGTACTGAGCACACTGTGGCAGGAGGATCACTGTGAGATTTAGGAAAGCCTGGGTTAGAAAAGAGACCCTATCTCAAACAGCAAATAGCAAAGATTGTGCAGGCTCTGCAAGCCCAGGGTTTTGGACCATTAGTGTCAGTCTTTGTCCTGGAGTCCAAATGGATCTACGGCACATTGGCCTTTGCCCCACAGTCCATTATCCACTTTTTGACACCCCTGTCTGGAATCTATGATGGTGCTGAAGCATCAGCCAGCAGCAGTGGAAATGAAATGACGATCACCGGTCCAGCTGCTTTACTGCTGTGCTCCACTGCTCTATAAAGGAATTTTATCCTGTGTCCTGCCTGCAGCCATTCCACTGAGGATTCTTTAAGCTACACTAACACTTGAATGGCATGTTCAGTCTGGCTCACTATATGATTTCTAGTGCAGATAATATACTTTCCCAGGGCTACTCATTTCTACCTCACCTTGGAAAATACCAAGTGTAGGCACATGCTAATGTGGATTGCAGAAGTGGTTGAACAGTCATTGACAGCCCCTTGAGCGATCAGAGGTTTGTAGTGGTATATTTGATCGCACTGTGTACCCTGATTTTTCCTTTGTTAAACTATGTAAAGATGTATTGCATTTGGTATGTTGTGGAATATTTTGTTTAACTATGTAAATTGTTTAAGTATGTAAAGTTGTGTTGCTGATTTATCCTGACTGCTTAAGTCACCTGATTGGTCGAATAAAAAGTAGAATGGCCAGTAGATATGCAGAGGAGGCATAAGTGGGGCTAGTGGAAAAGGAAGAAAAGAAGGAAGAAGAAGAAAGGGGAGCGAGCTAGCCAGACTTGGAGTAAACAGGAAAGAGCAATGGAGAGTATATAGATGAGGTAAGTGAGTCTTGGAGCACCACATATATTTTTAGAAATGGGTTAATTAAAGCCAGAAATGCTAGCTACAAACAAGCTTAAACTAGACAGAGCATTCATAACTAATAGTATGTCTTCACATCATGCTTTGGAGGCTGGCAGTCTAAGAAAGCCTGCTACATTTTAAGCCCAATGTGTTGCCTGGTAAGCCAAAAAAACCTGCTGTACCACAGCATCAAATTCCCAGAGCTGGGGTGGTAAATTTGTCTTCCAGTTAAATGCAGCTCTCTGCCCAAGCCTGTTTGCATAAGGCTTACTCTTGGACCTGAGGATGAGGCAGAACCAGTCACCAGTGTCAGGTGCTAAGTGGAGCCTGGTCAGTTGAGGTTTGGCTCAGGAGATCAGAAAAGACTATATGCATACATTACGGACAGGTCTGGATGGAATAAAAATATCAAAACACATTATATTATGCATAAAATGTGCTTAAGTACATAAAAAAAATCATAAAATGGGTATCGTCAATAATAGAACAAATAAATAGCTTGTAAATAATGTCAATTCTTTAAAGAGAGAGTAAAGTAATATTTAAAAAAGCTACATAAAGATGGGGAAAAAACAGGCATTCTCCATCCTATATGGTTTTGTGTTGACGTTGAATTTTTTAAATGCTGATATTTGAATGACAGCTGTTGTGAACACTGGGTTGTAAAAGAGACTGCTGAATAAAACCAGCCTAGGTATTTAAGGGATGGCTTAACTTTAAATGGAATACAGAAAACTTATTGCATTTAGGGAGAGGTTACATATTTGTTTCCACAGGAAATGAAAGGCTGAAGATTCCTTCAAAATGAACAGAGATCAGGAGTGATCAGAAGAGATCCCCTGAAAATATTGACCACTGATATAAAAAAAATTAAGAAAAAAACTACCAGGCAAGTGACATGTATGCTGATCCCTTTACATGGGAACAGCTCTGAAACTGTATGAGACATGATACATCTTGTTGGCTACAGAGTTTTCATACTGATTTGGTTATACAGTCCAAACTGACATAAAGTTGACAGATGCCTTTTATCTGCACAAACATAAAAGAAAAAATCCTTCATAACTGAATTGTTCACAACACATTCCATACTTACATTAATGCAAGGACATGTGTTACCTTTAAACGCTTGTGTGCTTTCAGAAAAAAAAAAAAAAGACCAGACACCAATAAAGACAAGTTAGCCCAGGTGGCACAGCTTCTCAGAATGCCCCTATTAAAGTTTTCACAAAACTCATTAGAACAACTTCAAAGCAGCTAGCAGAGGGAGTCCTACCACACAGAGTACTCCAGCAAGGTGTCAGATAAGCCCTTCAATTTTCCATTACACAGAGACTGGACAACAAATGTTACAAGTAGTTTTCCTGGGACTTGATCATTATCTCAACACTGTCAGCATCCCCTAAAGATACTGTCACCCTCAAATAGCAAGAAACAGTCTAAAGAACAAAATGCCATAATATTCTAGAGGTTGGGTGAGTGGACTTGGTGATTCTGTGGGATATGGATGTTTGTCATCATTTAGGGGTGGTATAGGATTATACGCTAAAAAGACAACTATTAATATCAAATACTTTACATTGGTATAATTTTGATGTATTGATACAACTTTAAAATTATTTTTGTTACACTGTTTCTACTCTTGTTTTGGGTATTATGCTTATACAGCTCATGTAAAAATGGAATGAATAATTAAAAAATGCAGGTTATAACATCAGTTAAGTCCAATATTTCTCTGTTAAGTTTCAATTTGGCAGAGCTTTCCATAGGTGAAAGTGGGGGTGTGGAAATCTCCGACTATTAATGTGTGTGGTTTTATATGGGATTTAATATTAGTAATGTTTGTTTTACATATGTTTACCCTTGTGTTTGGGGCATAAATGTTCAGAATTGAAATTTCATCTTGGTAGATCTTTTCTGTGATGAGTATATAATGCCCTTCATCATCTCTTTTGATTGATTTTAGTTTGAAGTCTATTTTGGTGGATATTAGGATGGCTACATCAGCTTGCTTCTTAAAACCATTTGATTGGAAAGTCTTTGTCCAGCCTTTTATGCTTAGGTAGTGTCTATCTTTGAATTTGAGGTGTGTTTCTTGTATGGAGCACAAAGATGGGTCCTTTATTCGTTTCCATTCTGTTAGTCTGTGTCTTTTTATAGGTGAATTAAGTCCATTGATATTAAGGGATATTAATGACCAGTGATTGTTCATTCCTGTTATTATTTTTATTTTTTGGTGGTAGTGTGTGTATACTTCTCTTCTTTGGGGTTTACTGTTGTGGTATTATCTGTTGCCTGTGTTTTTCAGGGTGTATCTGACTTACATAGGTTGGAATTTTCCTTCTAGTGTTTTCTGTAGGGCTGGCTTTGTGGTTAAGTATTGTTTAAATCTGGTTTTGTCTTGGAAGGTTTTGTTCACTCCATCTATGATGATTGAAAATTTTTTCGGGGTATATTAGTCTAGGCTGGCATCCATGGTCTCTTAGTGTCTGCATTATATCTGTCCAGGTCCTTCTGGCTTTCAAAGTCTCCATTGAGAAATCGGGTGTTATTCTGATGGACTTGCCCCTATAAGTCACTTGGCCTTTTTCCTTTGCTGCCCTTAATATTCTTTCTTTATTATGTACATCATTTAGTTTTTAAATATTATGCGGTGAGGGGACTTTTTTGGAGGGTCTAGTCTGTTTGGTGTTCTATTGGCTTCTTGTATCTGCATTGGCATTTCCTTCTTTAAGTTGGGAAAGTTTTCTTCTATGATCTTGTTAAATATATTTTCTGTGCCTTTTAGTTGATATTCTCCTTCCTCTAACTCTATTATTCATAGGTTTGGTGTTTTCATGCTGTCCCAAATTTCATGGACATTTTGGGTCATGACTCTATTGGCTTTAGTGCTTTCTTTGACTGATGAACCTATTTCTTCTACCATATCTTCAACACCAGAGATCCTCTCTTCCATTTCTTGCATTCTGTTGGTTATACTTGCATCTGAAGTTCCTGTTCATTTACTCAGATTTTTTATTTCCAGCATTCGCTCTGCTTGTGTCTTCTTCATTTATTCTACTTCCCTTTTCAGGTCTTGGACTACTTCAATCATCTGTTTCATTGCTTTTTCATGATTTTCTTTCAGGGAATTATTGTTTTTGTCTGCTTTATTTGTCCTTTTCTCTAGATTTATAGCGTTCTTCCCATTTTTTGTTTTTCTGTTCCTCCACTTTATTTTTGATTTCTTCTATATAAGGCTCTAGCCTCTTCATGATGTTATTTATAAGGTTGTTTTCTTCTGCTTCTTCCATCTGTAATGTTCAGGTCTAGCTGTCGGAGCAGGGCTAGGTTCCAGTGATGCTGTAATACTCTATATTTTGTTTTATGTACTTCTGCCTTGACGTCTGCCCATCTCCTTGTGGATTCGTTCTTGGTCTTATCAGTGTATTTGTTCCAGACAGAGGTGACAGACTTAGGGAGCCTCTCTCGGTACAGATTGAAGCTCTGGGCCAGAGGGGAGCTCTGGTTCAGATGGAAGTGCTGGCCAGATGGGAGCTGGGGACTGCTCTCTGAATCTCAGGAAGTGGCTGAGGTCTTTGTATCTTGTCCAGATGGGAACTCCAGGGCGGAATAGCAGCTGGGGGCTCCAGTCCAGATGGGAGTTCAGGGGCACGATGGAACCTGGGAATTGTTTTTAAGTATCAAGTGGCTAGGGTCTCAGTATCTTGTCCAGATGAGAGCTCCAGGGCAAGATGGAAATCTGGTTCAGATGAGAGCTGAGGGCTGGTCTCTGAATCTCAGGAAGTGGCTGGGGTCTCGGGCAGATGGGTGTGGTGGCATGGTGTGGAAATTGTAGGGTCTGCCTGCAGACTTGGAAAAGGGGAACCTTCACACAGGGCCCGACAAATGGCCAGAAACTGGGGCCGAGTTGGGTAGTCTTCCCAGGATGGCTGGTGCCCAGGGGTGGAAGCTAGCAGTGGGGCCCTCTCTGATTATAACCCCAGGCACTCATCTCTGGTCCACATAGGAGTTTCAGGACAGGATGGATGCTGGGTGCTGGTTTCTTAGTCTCCGGAAGTGGCTGGGATCTCCGGTAGATGGGTGTGGGGGCAGGGAGTGGAGGTTGTAGGGTCCACCAGAGGCTCTTGGAGAGCGGGAACCTTCCCAGTGGGGTTGGGAGGTCCTGCTCTATAGCCAGAGCAAAGAGACAACAAAAGGAAATTAAGGGGATACAAATTGGAAAGGAAGAAGTCAGGCTTTCCCTATTTGCAGATGACATGATAGTATACATGAGTGACCCCAAAAATTCAACCAAGGAACTGATAGAGCTTACAAATACCTTCAGCAATATAGCAGGATACACGATCAACTCAAAAAAATTCAGTAGCCCTCCTATATACAATAGACAAACAGGCTGAGAAGGAAATCAGAGATACATCACCTTTTACAATAGCCACAAAAGATATAAAATACCTTGGGGATACTCTAACTAAGCATGTGAAGGACCTATATGACAAGAACTTCAAGTCCCTGAAAAAAGAAATTGAAGATGTCAGAAAATGGAAAGATCTCCAATGTTCATGGATAGGCAGGATTAACATAGTAAAAATGGTGATATTACCAAAGGCAATCTACAGATTCAACGCAATCCCCATCAAAATACCAACACAATTCTTCACAGACCTGCAAAGAATAATACTCAACTTCATATGGAAAAATAAAAAACCCAGGATAGCCAAATGAATCCTGTACAATAAAACAACCTATGGAGGCATCACAATCCCCAACCTCACGCCCTACTAAAGAGCTACAGTAATAAACACAGCTTGGTACTGGAATAAAAAACGACATATGGACCAATGGAATCGAATTGATGACCCTGACATTAACCCACATACCTATGAATATATAATTTTTGACAAAGAAGCCAAAAATGTACAATGGAAAAAAGAAAGCATCTTCAACAAATGGTGTTGGCATAACTGGATGTCAATGTGTAGAAGGTTGCAAATGGATCCATATGTGTCACCTTGCAAAAAACTTAAATCCAAGTGGTTCAAAGACCTCAACATAAATCCAGTTACTCTGAACCTGATGGAAGAGAAACTAGGAAGTAGTCTTGAACTTATTGGCACCAGAGATCACTTTCTAAATATAACACCAGTAGCACAGACACTGAGAGAGACAATCAATCAATGGGACCTGTTGAAACAGAGAAGCTTTTGTAGAGCAAAGGACACAGTCAACAAGATGGAGCGACAGCATACAGAAATGGTAAAGGTCTTCACCAACCCCACATCTGACTGATATCCAGAATATGTAAAGAACTCAAGAAATTAGACATTAAAATGCCCCACAGTCCAATTAAGAATGGGCTATAGAACTAAACAGAGAATTCTCAACAGAGGAAGTTCAAATGGCTGAAAGACATTTAAGGAATTGCTCAATATCCCTAATTATCCAGGAAATGCAAATCAAAACAACTCTGAGATACCACCCTACATCTGTCAGATTGGTTAAGATCAAAAACACAGAAGACAGGTTATGTTGGAGAGCATGTGGAGCAAGGGGAACTCTGCTCCACTGCTGGTGGGAATGGAAGCCTGTACAGCCACTTTGGAAATCAATATGGCGCTTCCATAGAAAATTGGGAATCCATCTCCCCCAAGATCCAGCTGTAGCATTCTTGGGAATATACCCAAGGAATGCTCAATCATACCACAAGGGCATTTGCTCAGCTATGTTCATATCAGCATTGTTAGTAATGGCCAGAACCTGGAAACAATCTAGATACCCTTCAACTGAAGAGTGGATAAAGAAAATATGATACATATACACAATGGAATACTACTCAGCAGAGAAAAACAATGACATCATGAGGTTTGCAGGAAAATGGATGGATCTAGAAAAAAATCATCGTTAGTGAGGTAACCCAGACTCAGAAGGATGAACATGGTATGTACTCACTAATAGGAGGATACTAGATGTAAAACAAAAATGACTAGACTGCTAAACAAATCTAGTGAGGCTACCTGGAAAAAAGGACCCTAGGAAAGACACAGGGATTGCCCAATAATAGAGAAATGGATGAGATCTACATGAACAACCTGGACAACAGTGGGAATAATGAAGTGCAAGGTTTGAAGGAGAGAAAGTTTAGGGGAGCAGGAGATCCCAGCTGGATCAAGAACAGAAAGGGAGAACAAGGAATAACAGACCATGATAAATGATGACCACATGAGAACAGGAATAGGTTAGTGCTCGAGAGGTCCCCAGAAATCCACAATGCTACATCCTCTGTAGACTGCTGGCAATGGTCGAGAGAAAGCCTGATCTGACCTAGTCTGGTGATCAGATGGCCAAAGACCTTAACTCTCATGCTGGAACTCTCGTCCAATAACTGATGGAAGTGCAAGCAGAGATCCTTGGACAGGCCCCAGGTGCAGCTCCAGGAGTCCAATTATCAAGAAAGAGGAGTGACCATAAGAGTGTGAATTGTTGAAACCAAGATTGGAAAAGCACAGGGACACATAGCTAAACTAATGGAAGCACATGAATTATGAACCAAAGGCTGTGGAGCCTCCAACTGGATCAGGCCCTCTGGATAAGTGAGCCAACTGAATAGCTTGAACTGTTTGGGAGGCACCCAGGCACTGGGACCCAGACCTGTTCTTAGTGCATGAGCTGCTGTTTGGAACCTTGGACTTACACAGGGACACTTTGCTCAGCATGGAGGGAGGGGACTGAACTTGCCTGTACTGAATCCACCAGGTTTTAATGAGTCCCCAGGGGAGTCTTAGACCCTGATGATATGGGAATGGAGGGGAGGAGCTGGGGAGAATGTGGGAGCTGGGGTGGGAGGGGGGAGGACAGGGGAACCCATGGCTGATGTGTAAAATTAAAACACAAATATAATAAATTTTAAAAAGGAGTAAAAAAAAGAAAAAAAGAAAACCCCAATCTGCCCCCCCAAAAAAGACTGAGTAATTATATTTAAATCCATAATTCACCAGGACATATGCATATTACATTTAGAAGAAAAAATATAAAGATTATTGCTATATTTATACTAACCCATAACATCCCTGTCATAATGTGGCAACCTTCAATTACTCTTTTTTTGGATATACTGTATAAACAGGGAAAACCCAGCAATAAGCATATGGTTTTCACAGTATATATGTCATCCATTCTGACTAAGTACTCAATGCTTTTCTAGGAGTACACAAGAAATGGAATCTAAAGAATGCAGGAGATAAAAATTGAAGAGGAAAACTTATTAACAGAAGGTCTGTGAATCTTTGAGTCTGGTGAAGTGAATTCCACATTACCCAGATTCTATACCCACAGTTCATGAATGTTTATATGTGTTTTTAGTTTTATTGATTACTGCAATAGTCCCAGGACATACCCCTGTATTTTTTACCAAGATCTTCCTTCACCTGCGAATTATTTTTAATATTTTCTTCCTGTAGGCTCTGTTTTTGATGCCCTTCATTCAAAATAAATTACAAGCTAAAACTTATGATTATAACATCTTCACTGCAACAAGATTTCATCCATGGGACTGGAGAGATGGCTCAGAGTTAAGAGTAGTGCCTGCTCTTCCAGAGGTCCTGAGTTCAATTCCCACTAACCACATGGTGGCTCACTACCATCTGTAGTTAGATCTGGTGCCCTCTTCTGGCGTGCCTGCATACATGCAGGGAGAACACTTGTACACATAATAAATAAACCTTAAAAAAAAAAAAAAAGATTTCATCCATGACCAAAGAGAATCAGTACTGAGGCATGAAGTCTTCTTAGTGGATTTGTTCACAAATTTAAACTAAGAAGCTGCACATGTTAAAGCCATTCAGGTTGATGCAAACCAGTTCACATACCCTAATCAAGGAGCTAATCTATCAGTAAAAAGGTTATGTTTCAAAAGTGCAACGGTGAGCTATGGCAGTAACTCTACTGTGTGTGTGTGTGTGTGTGTGTGTGTGTGTGTGTGTGTGTGTGTGTGTGTGTGTGATACTGTTACCATTACAGGGTAAACACGTCAGTAATGAAAACTCTGTACAGCATAGAATGTTAATCATTGTGTAAATATGGCTTTCACTTATATATGATGGATCAGTATTGGTTCATGAGTTCGCTTAGTAATCTTTAGTGTAATGAGGAGAGTTGCCTTCTTACTGCCCCACCGAACAATGAATGTGTGAGGCATGAGAAATGGCCCTGAGGTCACAAGAGCAGGAGAACCATCCCTGCCCCACATCACCAGCAACACCAGGGATATCCAGCCCTGCAACTCACCAGGTTAACACAACAGAGCCCACCTTCTTGGCAGAGGTGTGGGTGAGCTAGCCCTGATGTTGTAAGCTTGGGAGAGCTGTCCTCACTACTCTTCTGTCGTGTGGTGGTGTGGAGGGTGAGAGATACCCCTCCTTACCTTCCCCCTACTGCCTGCAACAGAGAGCAACCATTCCCCTTACTGGCTGCAGAACTCAGGAAACAGTACCTGCATCTGGTCTAGGCAGCACAGCAGAGCTACCTGGTGTTCAGAGCAGAGGGTGACACAGCCAAGATGTCATAATCAAGGGAGACCTGTCCCCATTGCTCATCTGCCATATGTCAACATTGGGCAGAAGAGAGATGTCTTCCCACAACTCCCGCCCATCAACACCTGAGACAAGTAGGGGAGCTGGCCCTAGGGTCATAAGAGTGGGAGGGCTGTCCCTGCCCCTGACCAGGTGAGAACATGGGAGAACTGGCAGGCAGACCAACCCAGCAGCTGCTCAGGGCCAGAACCAGGGTTATGATTTGGCAAGCCCCAAAATCTATTCCATCTATGGTCTGCTGGAGCACATAAAGGAAACTGACACACAGACCCAAAGATGCAAGATTTTCACAACACAGAACAAAAACAGAATATCCAAGAAGAGAACTAGTTAGGCCTCAGCATTGATAGTGTAGTAGAAACCAGAAGCCTCAAAGAGACCAATAACTCTTTGCAATGAATCCTTGCAAGTGAAGGTATATGAATAAAGGTTTTTACTACGTGACTCACTGTGTCACACTGCATCATGCATGATGAGATTTGTTTTTTCTTTCTTTTTTTTCTCTCTTAAATTTTATTTGCTCTCATGGGGTTGCAGAGGCGGAGGGCAGATGTGAAGGGTTAAGGAGATGAATAGGATCTAGACATATGATGTAAAACACACAGAATAAATAAAAAGAAAGTAAAAAAGTAAACCATTTCTTTCCTCACTAGGTATCCATTAGTCTCACAATAGTAGTGAATATTTGAAATGTGCATATATATAACAACCATGTGCTGTGTAAGGCCTGACCAGTTTGTCATCTTTTACTGACTGATAAATGAACTCTGATTTATCCATACATATGTTTGAGCATAGAACACTTTATACTGTTCTGAGAGATGCTTTTCAAGAACCAATTTTAGACTTGAAACTGGTAGGCAAGAACACATAGGCAAGCAATTGTATTGAAGGAAGTAGATGAGTCATAAATTGTACAAGAAGGGCAGGTTTTTCTTCAAATGTACCCAGACGTTTATAAATTTAAACTTTTGTTCCAGAATGTCTATATGAAAGAATCAAAAGATGGTCTCTTCTAACACAAAAGATATTGTCTCCCATAGTTCTTGAACATGGATGGTCAAAAATCTAGAATTCACTGGATATTTTCAATGCTGATGCAGATGAAGAATGCATGACCTCTTGGAATCTACTACCACTTACTACTGGGAAAGGTTGGCATTGCCACTCCAGCACTTCTTTACTTCTCTCAGTAGAGACCTGGGCTATTCTTTATTGTTCAAAATACAACTACTGTGAGGCCCAACAACAATGAATTTATTATCAGTCAACTACTTATAAAACAATGAATTCCCAAGTCAATTACTGGCTAACCAGGCTCAGATTGTAGATTAATCTTGCAGGGAGACACAATTCAATAGACAAGATAATATTCCATTAGATGAAGGAAACTACATGGAGGGTAAGAGTTAATAAAGAAGTTGTTCAGAAGAATGTATACTATGACCATCTATACTAATTGATCGATATTGGAACATGCTGTATTGCTTTTAAGAAGTGGTATAATATATTCATTTTATTACTTGCATTGTTTAATAAAACATAAATAATCAATTAGCATCATATCATGGAACAAATATAAATTAGGTTGATACATAAACATTTATTTTCAAATGAAATCTGTCAAATACTTCCCTTAATTTCTACTCCCAATCATTTTTATAGTTAGACAACTTGTGGCAGGCTTTATTATAGGTTTATTTTTATTTTAAAATTTAATTGAAAGTCTTAAATGCAGTTTTATTTCTATATTAAAATTTAATCAAGGGACAAATTTATGTAATAATAAATGAAATATGAGAGTCCTCAGGATCAACATAAAAATAAAACATAATAAGCTAGCTATTGTAACAACTGACCAGATAGGATATGCCTGAAGATGCAGAAGTGGCACAAGTTTTATGCTGGCAACCAAGCATTTCTAATTTGATTTAAGGCTTTTTCCACAGGCAGAAACACATTCCCGCTGATGTTATCTGGGGAGGAGTTTCAAATATAAACCTATGCTTATTAAACAGATAAGACAGAAAGCCCTATACATTCATCATTATATCCCGAGACTAGTGAAGTTCTCAGACTTTATCAGAGAAATTTATTTGTGCACTGAGAGTGGTTAACACAAAAACAAAAATGCAACAAAGTGCAGAGAATAACTGTCAGTGGAACGGTTAGCCATAAATGAGACATCTGTATCATCCCACAGGAAAGGCTCACAGACTTACCATGACTGAGGAGAAGGCAAAATTAAGAATCACATATCAGGGAGTACCTGACAAATATAGTGTCTTCTGGACATAACTGGACTGCTATAGTCAAGAACTCATAGCAGCTATGTTTACCTGCACAAAACCTGCAGAAGATCAATCAAATCTACATTATAAAATGGAGGTGAGAAGGACTCATGAGCCTCCATCCTTCACTGAGAAGATGTGGGATACATGTAGATGACTTCCCATGTAAGGAGAATCAGTTTTCTTCAAGAATAGAGTGCCTGGTTGTGGACCATGTTCCAGTGGATGACCCCATATTCATTAAAAATGGCCAGTATAAATCTAGCACATTCTGTTATTTAGAAAAACAAAGAATAAAGTACTGGGGCCCTGGAGAGGTTAAGGTGGAATCTCTGGGAAGATGGATATGGTCAAAATATCTTGGAGTGAATTCTACTGTTATTATTTATAATATTATACTAATTTTGAAACTCAGTAGAAACAGAAATGTCCAGAAATGTCCTCACAGATTATCATAGTATATACAATAGACATTAAAAACTTAAAGAAAAAGTTAAGCTGGAAGAAATTTAGGCATAAATATTAAGATAATTTTTAGAAATTTCAATAAAAGATAAGATACTAATCTACTCACACAGGAGTTTGAGTTTTAGAAAAAGCAGATATTTTAGTTACTATGTTTTAATTATAGGGTAAATTTCTGCTGCAAAGAGAAAATATTCTCACTCATGAGCTCCTTGAAAGTTTGCTGTCACCTGCCCTCTCTCTCTACACAGAAGTGCATAGATAAAATTTAGAGCTAAGTTCACATAGGAGAGTGAGCATGCTATATTTGTTTTTCTGATTCTTGATTATATTCATCAATATAACATTTTGTCATGTCATTTATTTTCCCTAATTTCCATTTATCAAATGACACATATTTTAAGGGTTTCTCAGCCACTTGTGTTTCATCTTTGAAGAACTCTGTTTAGTTGTGTAGATCATTTTTAATTGGTTTGTTGTCTTGAGGTTCAATTTTCTGAGTTCTCCATATGTTCTAGAAAGTAACTGCCTAACTGTTATATAATTGGTAAGTCATTCCTCCCTTTCCATTGGCTGCCACTTTGCTTAACTTATGATGTCCTTTGCTGTACAGAATATTTTTATTTCCATTTGGTACAATTTATAACCTGTTCATCTTAATGCCAGTGTATCACGTTTGTCCTCAAAAGGCTTTTATTTTTCCAATGAGTTCAGTCACATTCCCTATTCTTCCTTCTTTCAAGTACAGCATATCTTTTCTCATGTTGATGCTCTATGCAATTCAGTGTGTTAGTTTCAAAAACTTGGTGTAGCACTTTATGCATAATTTCATTGAAGGATAATTTCATTTCATATTAAAAGGGAAATATGTGATTATCTGAAATCTGTTTTACTGAATACGTATGTTACCACAGAGTGGGTTTTCAGTGTCTCAACACCCACACAATATAAACTGAATTCCTAAAAATACAGCTGCCAGAGCAGTGTGCTGTGAGTGAATAGAGGAGGATACAAAAGCTAGCCTGACTTTGGGTACCAATCATAGATAGTACTACTACTAAGAACAATGTATAGAGGTCCACAAGTGTCCACATATCCCATCCCTCATACACCAACATTTCATATTAACTGAGTTCTTAGAACAGAATCCAACTATGTGACCTCTAAACTAATCCTAACAGTAGGCAAAGCAAATGAAATGGGTTAATATCTGCAAAGACTATTATAAAAGTCAAGCCAGATGGTGGTGGCACATGCCTTTAATCCCAGCACTTGGGAGGCAGAGGCAGGTGGATCTCTGTGAATTTGAGGCCAGCCTGTTCTCCAAAGCAAGTTCCAGGAAAGGTGCAAAGCTACACAGAGAAACTCTGTCTCAAAAAAAAAAAAGTCAAAAATTCCTTCAGAGCATGTGCTTTTTCTCTCACAAAGTCATCAAGCCCTCTCTCATAGGCCAGACCACATTGCACCACATAAGTTTCAGCTCATATGCTTTATTTAACAAATATATGTTTATTGTTGCTGGGGTTGGGGCACTGAAGAAAACAAAGGGTGTAGGTTGAAATTTTGGCCAAAGTCCAGGCTGTAGTATGGTCTAGGACTGCAATGGGTCCTCCAATATTCAACACATAAATGACTTTTAGACCAAACCCTGTTCCAAAGGAATCATAGAATGATTGACACCGTGTAATTTAATGAACACTTGTAGAAATTCTTGAATGGCAACATCAATAAATAATGGAAGTCTCATAGAGCTGTCTGGAGCCAGGAACCAGGCAGCCTAAATAGTAGGGAGAATGTCATGGCTCTCAGTGCTCTCACCACCCAACACTGTGCCATTGGTCAGGTGAAGTATCAATGAGTGTTAAAGTTAATTAAAAACCTAGTTACCTTCAGGAGCAAATCTTTAAAATGGCACTGATATATTGGAACCATTGATAACTGAAGGCCACTAGACTTTTCACATACTAATAACTGTTGCCTCTTCTAAAAACTTATCAGGTTAAGTGTTTTCTATGTCAATGTTGAAAGCCCTGGGTCAGTCAGTCAACCTTCAAACTTCTGCATTGGCTCTTCTTCTCCCATACCTCTTCAACACCCAGAAGCATCATAATTTATCTGGTCATTAGGGTGTCAATCTTCTGCCTGAGGATACCCTGTATTTCAGATTTTAAGGTGAAAGCTCAGAAGGCTAGAAGCTGGATGCACGTACCAATGAGAGGCTGCTAAAGGAACAGAAATAAATTATCCACTCAGAATAAGGAATTAGAACCACTGTGGGCATTGCTGCTTGAGTGGAAGAAGGAAGGACAGGGGAGGTCAAAGATGGAAGAGAAGATTAGGGGAGATCTGGAAATCAGAGGAGCACAACAACAGGGCCAGATGTATCAGCCTTGAGCATAAATTCTTATTATTTAACATTCTCATTGTTCCACATCCATTTTACCAATTACTTGAAGTTCACTCCCTAGCGCATGAGAAATACCATGAATGAAGCAAAACAAGCCTACCATCCCAACACTCAACAAGCCAGTGCAGGAGGATCTTAATTTGGAGGTCAATGCCCAAGAGTGGTATTGCTGGGTGTAGCTGCAGAGTTTCTCTCCAGGTCCTGCCAAGCCCCAGCAGTCCCACAGCCCACTTATAAAATAAACACATAAACACTTATATTATTTAAACTGTTTGGTCTAATGGTTCAGGCTTCTTGCTATCTAGTTCTTCTATCTTGTTTTTTTTCTGTTAAGATTTTAATTTATTATGTGTAGTGTTCTGTCTGCATGTATGCCTGCATGCCAGAAGTGGGTACCAGATCTCATTACAGATGGTTGTGAGCCACCATGTGTTGCTGAGACTTGAACTCAATACCTCTGGAAGAGCAGCTAGTGCTCTTAACCTCTGAGCCATCTCTCCAGTCCCCCAATTCTTCTATCTTAAAATAACTCATCTATTAATCTATATCTTGCCACGTGGCTCATGGCTTACAGGTACATCCTGCTCCTCATCATGGTGGCTGGCAGCATCTCTATGTCTCAGCCTTCCACTTCCAAAATTCTCCTCCCTCTTTGTCCTGCCTGTACTTCCTGCCTGGCTACTGGCCAATCAGTGTTTTATTTATCAATCAATCATCCACAGCACTTCTCCTTTTTCTTTTCCTTTTCTTTCCTTTTTTTGGGGGTGGGGTTGGCAAGAGTTTCCACTTAAAATCTGGGAAAGAATATTCTAAAATGGAGCTAAAATCAGCATCCTAGTTTTCTCTCTCAAGTTATCAACAGCCCACGGGTGTGAGCTACTATAGCAGGTTTCTGGTGTGCATGCTTGATCTGCAGTATGGTGGGAATGAGGCTTCTGCAAGCATTATGCTACATGGTGGCTTTAGCCTTTGCTAGTAAAAAAAAAAGGTTTCTGGGCTACACGCTACTTTGATAGAGGTATAGACCCACTACCTCCAGTGGTGAGCATGGTTCCTCTGAAGCTGGGGGTAAATGTACCACTGCCATGTTGGGAAGCTGAGATGGGTGGAGCCAGCAGCCACAACAGCCCTGTTTCTATCTTAGAAATGCTGCAGTTTAAACCAATAGATTCACAATAAGACAGATTCAGGAGGAACAAGACTTTAAATGGTTTACAGTGTGTGTAAAAATGCATGTATGCTTTAAAGACAGAGAAAAAGAAATGCATACAGTTATATAAAGAAATAGTTATTAAAAATAAAGTCTTTAAAGAGACAGTAAAGGTAGTATAAAAAATAAGCCATGTAAAGATGGACATTACACAGAGAATCTGGATTGTGTTGTCTTTGAGATTTTTGACTGCAGAAAAACATTTGATTGTAAAAGCTGTTGAGTTAAGCCAATATATGTATTTTAAAGATACCTTGACTGCAAAATCTGGATCTAAAGATACGTTGCTTTGGAAAGGAGGCTCTGCTTTTGTTTCCACAAAAACAAGAGGCTATGGATTTGTTCCAGATTAAGATACATAAGGTATAACCAGCTAAGACTCCCTGAAAGGTCTCTGAAGATACCATGGCAAAGATGATCCAACATCAGGAACAGTCAAGGCAACTGGCTCAGACAATACACCCTCATGGACTACTCCATAATCCTAAAATTTTCTTTATGTCCCCATAAGAATACAGCGTCCCCATCCAGCAGGAAGTAATATGAGAAACTACACCAAAAATTCCCAAATATACCAAGCTGGCTTTGGAGATGGAATTGGCTCACTCCTTCTCTAAACGCAAGCATATCCCTAAAAGAAAAGGTTGAGAGATTCTTGTGTCCCATATCAGAAGAGCCCTCTGGTGTGGGACAGAGAAAAACCAATATTTTTATTTAAAGCAGGTTAATTATAAATACAATATCTTTCTAAAAGTAGAAAGGGGGATATGATATAGATATATAGGATATAGATATGGGGTACACTGTTGAACCTACATTTAAAGAGCAACTTGTTTAAAACTGTTTTACAATGCTATGGATTTTAGTTTATTGATACAAATTTAAAGTTAATTTTGTTATACTGTATGTGTATTTTTCTTTTTCCTTACTTTTCTTTCTTTTTTTTTTTTTTTTAGTTTTTCGAGACAGGGTTTCTTTGTGTAGCTTTGCACCTGTCCTGGAACTTACTTGGTAGCCAGCCAACTCTGCCCCTGTGGTGGTATTGTGTTCCCCAAAATATTGTACACCCTAATAAATTTACCTGGGGTCAGAGAACAGACAGCCACTAGATACAGAGCCAAAAATGGTGGCTAGAAAATGGGTCAGAGCAAGCCATAGCAGAAGCTGGGTGGTGGTGGCATACACCATTAATCTCAGCACTTGGGAGGCAGAGCCAGGTGGATCTCTGTGAGTTCAAGGCCACATTGGAAATAGCCAGGCATGACAAGCTCCTTTAATCCCAGGGAGTGGGAGCAGAAAGAGAAAGACCAAAGGCGTGAAGACCATAAACTAGAAGCATTTGGCTGGTTCAGCATTTGGCTGGTTCAGCATTAAGACTTTCGAGCAGCAGTTCAGCTGAGAGCCATTGGAATGAGGACAAAGAAGCTTGCAGTCTGAGGAAACAAGACTAGCTGAGGAACTGGCAAGGTAAGGTAGCTGTGACTTGTTCTGTCTCTCTGATCTTCATGGCCTGGGTTTGATTTTATTAATAAGACCATTTAAGATTCATACTACAGGCCCCAGTTACCAGCCAGCAGGCAGGGCTCCTGCTGGAAAGCTCCATGTTCACCAAGACCCCTCAGCAGCAGATACTACAATCTACTCACCCTGCTCCCAATCCCATCTGCCTGAGACCCTAGCCACTTCCTGGGACTTGGAAACCAACCCCAACCCTATTTGAACCTAGAGGTGAGTGACTGTAGACATACACAGTGAAGCTCACCCCTAGGACAAATCCCTGAGTCGCAGCCATTCTCCAGGAACATCAGGCCAACTTGGTCCCAGTTGCTGGCCAGCAGGCAGGGCTCCTGCTGGAAGGCTCCCAGATCACCAAGACCCCTCAGCAGTGGACCCTGCAATCTACATGCTCTACACCCATTATCATAAGCTTGAGACTCAGGCACTTCCTGAGGCTTGGAAACCAACCCCTAGCTCTATTTGGATCTAGAGAGAGAGCTCTCATTGGGCAAAGGGCTATCATTGGACCAAGAGTAACCTTAGCAGACAGGGATTCTGCCAGCCCTCACTAGACCAAGAGTGCCTTTCTGAGAAGTAAAATCTCCCACCTCTCATTGGAACAAGAGAGGCTTCCTGAAACACAGAATCAGTCAGCTCTGACTAGACCAAGGTTCCTGAGAAGACCAAGAAAGCATCTGTGACTCACAGAATCAACTAGCTTGGGTTGACCCAAGAGCAGCTGCCTGTGACACAGAATCTGCCTGCTCCAATTACATCAAGCGCTAAGATAAGATCCAGAAGGGTCCCCTGAGATACAGACACAACAAGCACAGAGTAGACCAATAGCAACTCACTCAGACACAGGCACCTCGTATACCCATTAAAGGAGGAGATTGGCTGACATCAAGGCAGAAATACATACAACAACATAAAGAGCAAAACAGCTTCACCAGAACACCAAGACCTGAACATCACAAGACAGAAGAAGCAGAAAAAAGCAACCTTAGTAATAGCAACAGGAAGATACTTTCAAGAAAAAAATGAAATTGAGGAAAAGATAAACAAAACAGTGAAAGAAATTGAGAAAAAGACAAACAAAAAATTGGAAGAAATAGAGGAAAAGACAAATAAAAAATTGGAAGAAAGCAATAAATAACTTAAAGAAAATCATGAAAAATCAATGAAACAGATGAGGGAAACAGTTCAAGACCTGAAAAGAGAAATAGAAAAAAATGAAGGAAATACAAAAAGCAGAAATGCTGGAAATAGAAAATCTGAATAAACAAACAGGAAACACAGATGCCAGCATAGCCAACAGAAAACAACAGGTGGAAGAGAGGATCTGTGGTGTAGATGATACAATAGAGGAAAAGGATTTATCAGTCAAAGAAAATACCAAAACCAAAAACGTCATAACACAAAATGTCCAAGAACTCTGGGACACTATGAAAAGACAAAACCTATGAATAATAGGGATAGAGGAAGGACAAGCATACCAACTCAAAGGCACAGAAAATATATTCAACAGGATCACAGAAGAAAACTTTCCCAACTTAAAGAAGGAAATGCCTATGAAGATACAAGAAGCCTATAGAACACCAAACAGACTAGACCACCCAAAAAAGACCCCTTGTCACATAATAATTAAACAACTAGACATACAGAATAAAGAAAGACTATTAAGAGCAGCAAGGGAAAAAAGGGAAAGTGACTTACAAAGGCAAACCAATCATAATAACACCTGATTCCTCAATGGAGACTTTGAAAGCCAGAAGGACCTGGACAGATATAATGCAGACACTAAGAGACCTTGGAGGCCAGCCTAGACTAATATATCCAGCAAAATTTTCAATCATCATAGACAGAGTGAAGACATTCCAAGAAAAAATTAGATTTAAAAAATATCTATCCACAAATCCAGCCCTACAGAAAGCACTAAAAGGAAAATGCTAACCTACGAAAGTCAGATACACCCAGGAAAATGCAGGCAATACAAAATCCCATAGCAGCAAACCCCAAACAGAAGAAGTATACAGACACTACCACCAAAAGATAACAGAAACTAACAATCACTGGCAATTAATATCCCTTACTATAATGGTCTTAATTCACCTATAAAAAGACACAGGTTAACAGAATGCAAACAAAGCAGGACCCGTCTTTCTGCTACATACAAGAAATACAACTCAATTTCAAAGATAGACAGTACCTGAGAATAAGAGGCTAGGAAAAGTCTTTCCAATCAAATGGTCTTAAGAAGCAAGCTGGTGTAGCCATCCTAATATCCAGCAAAATAGACTTCAAACTAAAATCAGTCAAAAGAGATAAAGAAGGGCATGACATACTCATCACAAGAAAGACACACCAAGATGAAATTTCAATTCTGAACATTTATGCTCCAAACACAAGGGCACCTACATATGTAAAATAAACATTACTAAGCTTAAATCACACATAAAACCCCATCCATTAATAGTTGGAGACTTCAACACTTCACTCTCACCCCGGACAGATCTGTAAAATATAAACTTAACAGAGAAATAAGGGGCTTAACTGATGTTATATCACAAATAGTCTTAATTGGTATCTATATAACATTCCATCCTAACAAAAATAGAATATACCTTCTTCTCAGCATCCCATGGAACCTTCTCTAAAATTGGCCACAGAGCAAATCTTAACAGATACAAAAAACAAAATGCCATAACCTCCTGTGTTCCATCAGAACACCATGGTTTAAAGTTAGATTTCAACAACAACAAAAACTACACAAAGCCTATAATCTCATGGAAACAGAATAATGCTCAACTGAATGACCAATGGGTCAAGGAAGAAACAAATAAATTAAAGACTTCCTAGAGATCAATGAAAATGAATATACCACATACCCAAACTTTTAGGAGGAAAATTCATAGCATTAAATGCCCACATAAAAAAGTTGGAGAAATCTCTTACTAGTGACTTAATAACACACTTAAAAGCCCTAGAACTAGAAGAAGCAAAGTCACCCAAGAGGAATAGACACCAGGAAATAATGAAATTGAAAGCTGAAATCAATAAAATAGAAACAAAGAGAACAATACAAAGAATGAATGAAACAAGGAGTTGGTTCTTTGAGAAAATCAACAAGATAGACAAATCCTTATCCTCACTAACCAAAAGGCAGAGAAGCATCTAAATTAGCAAAATCAGAAAAGCAAGGAGAGACATAACAACTAACATTAAGGAAATCTAGAGAATCATCAGGTCATACTCCAGAAACCTGTTCTCCACAAAACTGGAAAATCTAAAAGAAATGAATAATTTTCTGGATAGGTACCCCATACCAAAGACCAGGTAAACTATTTAAATAGATCAATAACCCCTAAGGAAATAAAAACAGTCATTAAAAGTCTCCCAATCAAAAAAGTCCCAGGACATTATGGTTTCAATGCAAAATTCTACCAGCTCTTCAAAGAAGAGATAATATCAATTCTCTTTAAATTGTTCTACACAATAGAAACAGAAGAAATGTTACCAAATTCCTACTATGAAGCTACAATTACCCTGATTCCCAAGCCAAACAAAGATGCAACAAAGAAAGAGAATTGTAGACCAATCTCCCTCATGAATGTTGATGCAAAAATACTCGATAAAATACTTGCAAACAGACTCCAAGACAAATCAAAACAATTATCCATCATGACCAAGTCGGTTTCATCCCAGGGATGCAAGGATGGTTCAACATACGAAAATCTGTCAATGTAATACACCGGAAAAAAAACCACATGATAATCTCACTAGATGCTGAAAAGGCCTTTGACAACATCCAACACCTCTTCATGATAAAGGTCTTGAAGAGATCAGGAATACAGGGAACTTAACTAAACAAAATAAAGGCAATTTACAGCAAGCCAACAGCCAACATCAAATTAAACAGAGAGAAACTCAAAGCGATTCCTCAAAAATCAGGAAGGCTGTCTGGTCTCCCCATAGCTATTCAATATAGTACTCGAAGATCTAGGTAGAGCAAAAAGACAACATAAGGAGATTAAGTGGATACAAACTGGAAAGGAAGAATTCTAGCTTTCACTATTCACAGATGACATGATAGTATATGTAAGTGACCCAAAAAAATTGACCAAAGAACTCCTATATCTTATAAACACCTTCAGGAATATAGCAGGATACAAGATAAACTCAAAAAAATCAGTAGCCCTCCTACATACAAATGAAAAAGGGGCTGAGAAAGAAATCAGAGAAACATCATTCTTTACAATATCCACAAATGATAAAAAAAAAAATATGTTGGAGAAACTCTAACTAAACAAGCGAAGGACCTGTATAACAAGAACTTTAAGTCCCTGAAGAAAGAAATTGAAGGAGATATCAGGAAATGGAAATACCTTACATGCTCATGGATAGGTAGGATTAACATAGTAAAAGTGGCAATCTTACCACTTGTTAGCATGGAATATTCTGAGGATATCTATTAAGTCCATTTGAGTCATAACATCTGTTAGATACTTTATTTGTTTGTTGAGTTTCAGGCTGGTAGATCTGTCTTTTTGTGAGAGGGATGTGTTGAAATCTTCCACTACTAATGTGTGGGGTTTGATGTGTGTTTTATGCTTTAGTAGTGTTTCATTTATGAATGTGGGTGCCTTTGTATTTGGGGCATAAATGTTCAGGATCAAGACTTCATCTTGGTGTCATTTTTCCTGTGATAAATATGTAATGTCCACCTTGATCTCTTTTGATTGATTTTAGTTTGAAGTCTATTTTATTAGATATAAGGATAGCTACACCAGCTTGTTTCTTACGTCCATTTGCTTGTAAAGCCTTTTCCCAGCCCTCTACTTTGAGGTAGTGTCTGTCTTTGAAATTAAGGTATGTTTCTTGTATGCAGCAGAAGGATGGATCCTGTTTTCTTATCAATTCTGTTAGGCTGTGTCTTTCTATAGGTTAGTTGAGATCATTGATAATGATGGATATTAATGACCAGTGATTATTAGTTCCTGTTATCTTTGTGGTCATGTTGTGTTGTGCTTCTTTGGTGTTTGTTGGTGTGGGATTATCTATTGCCTGAGTTTTCATAGGTGTGTTTAGGTTCTTTAGGTTGGATTTTTCCTTCTAGTGCATTCTGTAGGGCTGGGTTTGTGGACAAGTATTGTTTAAATTTGGTGTTATCATGGAATATTTTGTTTACTCCGTTTATGTTGATTGAGAGTTTTGCTGGGTATAATATTCTGGATTGGCATCCATGGTCTCTTAGTGTCTGCATAACATTTGTCCAGGACCTTCTAGCTTTCACAGTCTCTATTGAGAAGTCTGGTGTTATTCTGATGGGTTTGCCTTTATATGTTACTTGGTCTTTTTCCTTTGCAGCTCTTAATATTTTTTCTTTGTTCTGTATGTTTAGTGTTTTGATTATTATGTGGCAAATGGACATTTTTTTTAAAATCCAGCCTATTTGGTGCTCTGTAAGCTTCTTGTATCTTCATAGGTATTTCTTTCTTTAGGTTAGGAGAGTTTTCTTCTATGATTTTATTGAATATGTTTTCTGTGCCTTTGAGTTGGTATTCTTCTCCTTCTTCTATCCCTATTATTCTAGATTTGGTCATTTCATGGTGTTCCATATTTCTTGGATGTTTTGTGTTATGACTGTTTTGTCTTTAGTGTTTTCTTTGAGTGATACATCTATTTTCTCTATTGTGTCTTCATTTTCTGAGATTCTCTGTTCCAACTCTTACATTCAGTTGGTTATGCTTGTTTCTGTACTTCCTGTTCATTTAGTCAGGATTTCTATTTCATTTTTCAGATCTTGGATTGTTTCCTTCCTCTCATTACTTTTTCTTTGCTTTCTTTTATTTGTTCCAATTTTTTGTTTGGTTTTTCTTCCATTTCTTTAAGGGAATTTTTTTTCCTCTCTAAGGGAGTTTTTCACTTCCTCTTTGATGGAATTTTTCATTTCCTCTTTAAGGGAATTATTTATTTCCTCTTTAAGGGAGTTTTTCACTTCTCTTTAAGGGCTTCTATCAGCTTCTTAAAGTCATTTTTAGGGTCGATTTCTGCTCTTCCTTCTGCCTTGGTATGTTTAGGTCTTGTAGGTGTAGAAGCACTAGGTTGTGATGTTGTGATATAGGTCTTCATATTGTTGCCTGTGTTTTTGCACTGGCGTCTACTCATCTCTTCCTCTGTTTGGTGCAGGCAGTTGTGTCTGTGTCTGAAGGTGCCTCTCTTATTCTAATTGTTAGTCTTGGTTCACTAGGATTTCTTTGTTAAATTGGTCCTGTTGGTCTGATTCTGGTGATCTGGTTCGGTGGTTGGGTGTTGCCTTCTTTTGTGTGCTCAGGTCATGTTTTAGTGAACCCCTCAGCTATTCTTGCTCCCTCAGACTGCAGACTGTAGGTTTCTGATTCCTCTCCCAGATGGATTTCAGCTGAGTAGGGTAGTCTCATTAACACCTCCAAGTTGTTGGGTTTTGCAGGATCAGTAGCTGGGCCCTAGATTGGCCTCAGACATTGTTCAGATCCGTTCTCATCTCCTCCCATGGAGATGGCTCCTTCCCCAGATGTTGGTATTAAAGGCGTCCTTGTTCCAAGCTCTTGATCAGGAGCTTGTTTACATCAACTTCTCAGCCAATGGCAGCTTGGCTCCTGGTTTTTATTATAATTATGTCTAGGAAGCCACCCCACAGCTGGGTCCGCCTGCCTCTGTGGCCCTGCTGCGCCACCAAATTTCATTCTATTGCTTAATTTAAATTTTATTTATTATATATTTTCATTCAAATACAATTATATCACTTTTCCACTTCCCTTTCCTCCCTCCATCCTTCCCATGTTACCTGCATTCAACTCCTTCTATGCCTCCCAAATTTCAAATTGTCTCTTTTTCTTTATTTTTTTAACATATATATGATTAAGTATGCACAGTAGCAATGAAACGTGAAAAGTTTGTGTTTGTGTGTATATGTCTTTAGGCCTGACCACTTTGTATTTCATAATAACCATGTATGGGGCTCATCCATGCGGGAGGATGACTCTCACTCAAGCAGGAAGAGGCCTCTCTTTAATGACCTACAGGAGTATGAACCTTAGTGAATTGGCTGCCTAGGACAGGAAACATTGTCAAGAATGGAGAACTTGGGCTAGAATGACAGTTCAGTAGTTAAGAGCACAGGCTGTTCTTTCAGAGGACCCAGGTTTGATGCCCAGGGTGACATGGTAGATGTCAGCTGTAACTCCAATTCTGAGGTATTTTACTCCCATTCAGGCCTCCCTGCTAATGAGCATGAACATAGTACACAGACCTGTATAGAGGCAAAGAACATCAATGCAGATGAAACAATAGTTTCACAAAAAGAAAATAGAGTCAACTCAAGCCATAAAACTTCCTTTTCCAGTTGGTCATGATAATTTACATCCTTAATCCCAGCACTCCAGAGACAAAGGCTGGAGAGAATTTCTCTGTAAACTCAAAGCCAACCCTGTTCATATAGTGAGATACAGGACAGCAAGGACTATGTAGAGAGACCATGTATCAAAAACAAACAAAAAAAAACAACAACAACAAAAAACAAAAACAAAAAATGGGCAAACAAAAAACTTACTTTTCAGCAAAATACTACACTGTCACCTTAAGAATCTGGATAGGAGCCCCACAGATCAAGCCTAAATAATCAGGATGTTGTTACTGAAGTACTACCTACAGGCCTACTTAGAGACATCCTATTAAAGGAGGTCTCATGCTGTGGAGGACCCTGCAGGTGTCAATGTGGGCCATGACCCAAGAGGAGATAAGAATAAAAATCCAGGATAGCTTGATTTTGTCAACCTGGACCAGACTTCTAGGAGTGTAATACCAGGCAGATTATTGTTACCATATTTAAAACACAGTACAATTTGTTAAAATATTGCCAGAGTACAATAAGTACAAATCCAGGTGCTAATAAATATTAGGCTATGATTAAATACAAATTTTCAATGAATGTAACACTATTCAGGAAAAAAAAACATTAATGAGGGTTAGCAAGAGAGTTCAAAGTAAAAATGTCTGAGTCAAGCCTGAGGACCTAGTTTATTCAATGTCTCTTGTCCACATGGGAGAAGGAGAGAATGGTTCCTGAAAGTGTCCTCCGACCTTCATGCTTACAGAGGAGCATGTACACATAGACAGACAGTCAGAATGACACACACACACACACACACACACACACACACACACACACACCCCAAAACAAAACAAAAACTATATCCTACTACAATTCTACCATAAGCTTCCAGTCCACTGTCTTTGTCTGATGATCTTCCCTTTGGTAGTGATGCTGTTCCTATGACTCTCCTTATTAACAACCACATGAATACCACTGCATACAGCATGAGCCCTAGTGAAAGGATTGGAAGTATGAGACTGGCTTTAAAAAAGGGAAGAACATGACATTCAAAAGAGCACAGCTCAGTTTATTCCAATGACAAAGCATTGCATATGCTTGCAGAGTAAACAACGGCAGCCTTCAGTGTCTCAGTTTCTAAAGCAAAGAATGTTATGCACAGCTTATCTATAGAATTGTTGATCACATCGCTGTAAGCATTAGCTTGGGCTTCCAAAATACATTGAAAAGAAAAAGACAGACAAAATTAAAATCATATTATATGGGGGAAATTTTACTAAATTTAAGCTGGTATACATAGATGTACAATTGTAAAAATCAGGACAGTCTGGTCCCTGAAAGTTCAAAGCTATAAAATTTGAAAGAACTGAGTTGGACTCTGATACAAGGAAGTTTGAAAAATAAAATTAAAAATTATACATCTTAGGATTTAACTTTTTCCTCCTTATATTTATTTATTGGTTAACTTATTTATTTTTGAGATAAAGTCTCACTATACAGGTACAGCTGGCCTGGAATGCACTATTAGGCCATGCTGGCCTTGTAGCTATAAACATTTTCCTATGTGTTATCCTGAGTGCTGGGACAAATGAGTGTAACACAAGATTTTCAAAATTTTGATAAAGTACATGTGACCATGAATCAGGGATTTGAAGCTAAAAAACATAGAATCAAATGTGGTCTCTGATAAAGATAGCATGGAGGTCAGCAGGCCATGAAGTTCCTGTGACAGCTCCTCTAAGGATAAGTAATGGTTTACGGCGGGAAGATGCTGGAATAATCATTATGGGGAAATTGGGTGAGGTCTACCTCTATAACAAAAGGTGGGTGAGGTTTGCCTCCACAGACAGCAAATTGTTCACCAGACCATTAACAAAATCCACTCTCTGCTTTCTAGATGGAATGCAGGTTTTTTATTTTTATCTCCTCCAATGAGGAGACAATCCTATGTGATTAGTATTCCTAGTTATCTTAGTGCTTCTCTGTGTATAGAAGGCCCTAGTGACCTCTCCACCAGATGTTCTGCTGAAAGCTTTTATCTAATGTCTGACCTCACTGTGGGTATACTACAGTTTATATAACAGCACTGCTTCTTCCATTTGTTTACCTTCTTATTATAAAATCACATTAATCTATTTGTGTATATAGGTGCACACATACCTCTCAGCACACCTGTCTCAAAGTCAGGATAACTTGTAGGAGTTATTTTGTGATTGATTTGGGGGCGGGGGATGGGTTATGTATGTATATACCTGCACAAATGACAGTGCACATGGCATGATCAGGGGATAGCTTACAGGAGCCGATTCTCTCCTTCAACATATGAGGCCAGGACATCAGTCTCAGGTCACTAGGCTTAGTGGTGAGTAGCTTGCCTGCTAAGCCATCCAACAGGCCCTATGCTTGTTTTTTCTGACCCTGATGAATTTGTTCACTGTGCATGTTACCTCACAGTTGCTGTCATTTCACATAGAAAATACTATTGTTTTCATTATTACTTCCTTAATTATATTACACACCTATATTCTCAAACAATTTACTAGGCACTTATACTGTGGATTGTGAGGAAGATAATTTCTCCTTAAGCTTTACTGTGTAAATTAACAATAATCATGATAGCCTATACAACATTTTGATGAATGAATGAAAATGAATACAAGGAAATGTTATGCAGTCAGGGCCTAAGAGTGTCCCCTGAGGAGCTGCTTCAGATCACAGCTCAAATTAATGATTAACTAGGATCCAGCCTGGCTCAAATTCCTTTACTTTTATTGCTGAGCACCACTAGCTGATTCAAAGCTTTAAAACAGGTTTAGATTAGACCAGATGCCTTGCTAATGGTTTTTAAGATAAACTTTCCCAGAAAAATAAGCTGTAATTCACAAGGACATAACTGAGCTGTTTGGATAAGTTGTAAATATGAAACAGCCTGATTCTTGCAAGATGGCAAATGATTAATTCTTTGCACCCATTCCTGACCTCAATTTGTAAAAACAAATTCTGACTAGTCAGGGATACAAAGAAATTGACTCTTTAGCCCCAAAGTAAGGGCTACAGATTTCTTTTGATAGTCAGGAGTCACACACAGGGCAGAAAGTACATTTTGAGACTTAAAAGCATCTTAGAAGTGCGGACTTGAGCTGATGCTAAAATATATATGGTATCTCAGAAATGTTGACTTGAGTCTAAATTAGAGGATTTATGGCATCTCCTTGCCCAGAGACTCAATATGCTTTAGATATCTTCTAACTGCACAGGGCTAGTTCAACATGTTTACATAGTCATAGGTTAGTTTGATTTGCCTTTTCCCTGCCTGGGACATATAATTTTTTTATTAAGAAGAAATTTTTCATTCATTTTACTCACCAAAGATCCCCTTCTTCCCTCCCCTTCTCCTAAGCCTCCCTCTCCCAACTCATCTCCCACTCTCCCCATGGGGGCCTCCCATGGGGAAGCACATCCAGTAGAGGCAAGTCCAAGCCTTTCCCCCTGCCTCAAGTCTACACCAGGTGTCCCATCATAGATGGGGTCCAAAAAGCCCAGTCATACACCAGGGATGGAATCTGATCCTACTGCCAGGGGGTCCCCAAGCAGATCAAGCTACACAACTCGCCAGAGGCACATATTTTTACCTATAATCATTCACTTGGTAAATGGTATGTAAACTCTTTATGACTTATATATGAAAGAAAGCCCCCCACAGGGGATCTTTCCTCAAGAGAGACCCCAAACCCAAGGAACACACCGAGACCACAGATCAGATGCAAACAGCAAGAGGGTTTATTTGAATACACAGGTACCTGGGGCGACAAGTCTCTCAGAGGACTTGCGCGCCCTCCTAGGGGAAGGGGGACTTCTTATAGAGTCCTGGGGGCAGAAGCACGGTTACAGAAGCGAGAAGCATAGTTACAGGGTCCCCATTGGTTAATTCAAATTAGGCCAGGGTGAACTTGGGGGCTATCTTTAATTTTTAGGAATGTGCAGCTGTCTGTTCTCCAAGGCCAGGTAGCCAATTATAGATATCTTGTTCTGACTCAAGGTTTGTTCCTCCCAAGACCGGGTGTTTGATATCTCCTGCCTTGACTCAAGGTTACTTTCCCAATTATCTTTCCCAAGGCCGTTTCTTAGGCTAAGTTACTGAGACGGGGGGCCTTTCATTCCCCCATTTTCTTTTGTTTTAAATGGAATCTTTCATTTTAGGATGGAGAATAAAGGGTCAGCTCCATCTCTGATTCTCGGAGCCTCTGATATTGTTGGGTTAGGACCAAAGCCTGGACAACAGAAATCCTATCCTTGACAAATTGTACCAATCTGTTGAAGATGCCTGGCCCAAATAATAAAATGAGCAGGACTCTGGTGATGCCCTTCCTAACGTTACGAGGGCTATTAGGGGGATTAGGGGAACCCATAGGTAAGTCTTATCTTTAGTGGGTTTGGGGAGCGTTGAACTTTCCATGTAGATGTCTTGGTGTTCTCAGCTTTGTCGGGTTCTTTGACAGCCTTTATATGTGACATGTGGACCCAGACAGAGTTTTCAATCTTGAATGGGTGAGACATCACCGGGCGATTCAGTTGCTCCCGGTAGGCATCTGCCAGGGGTTTCCACACCGTCTTTTGTACCAGTTGGAGGGCTTGAAGGTGTGCCTCCAGGGTAGGGCTAGTGGCAAAAGAGGAGATATCAGGGTGAAGGAAGTTTATTATCGGTGGGGGAGTCCCATATAAAATCTCAAACGGGGTTAGGCCGTGAGGCCCAGGAGTATTCCGGGCTCGGTAAAGGGCTAGTGGGAGTAGGAGCACCCAATCTCTAGTGCCAGTTGCGAGAGTTAATTTGGTCAAAGTCTCCTTAATGTTTTTATTTATGCGTTTTATCTATCCTGAGCTCTGGGGGTGGTATGCACAATGGAGTTTCCAATCGATCCCCAATAGCCTGGCCACCTTCTGACTTACCTGGGAGATGAAGGCGGGCCCATTGTCTGACCCCAATATCTGGGGCATTCCATACCTGGGAAAGATGTCATCCAGGAGTTTCTGGGTTACCATGGTAGCAGTTTCTTTCTTGGTAGGGAAGGCCTCCGTCCATCCTGAAAAAGTGTCTACAAAACCCAGAAGGTATCTGTATCCATACAGCCCGGGTTTTACCTCAGTGAAGTCAAGTTCCCAATGGACTCCGGGGTGGTGGCCTCGCAGGCGGCTTTCTCTGTTCAGATGGGTTTTTTTCTGGGTTGACTTGGGCACAAGCAGGACAGCTGGAAGTCACCTGTTGGAGGACCTGTTCCTGATTTAATAATATAGTGTTCGAGGCCTCATCAGCCAGACGGGCCTTCATCTATGATGTTAGCTTGTCGTTCGGGGCTCCATTCCGCCCCCATTTTCTTTGCTAGTTCCTGGTCCTCCGGGCTGTAGAGCATGGGGTCCCTGTTTGGCTGTTGGTCGTCTTGCATGACCAGCAGCTTGTCACCCCTGGGGGTTGTAAGGCCATTGTCCAGGCCGTCAGATCGGCCAGCCGATTTTCCCACGCTATTACAGAGTCATCCTTTTGGTGCCCAGGACAGTGTATGATGCTGAGCTGTCCAGATGTCAGCTGAACCTTTTTCTCGGTGGTCTATCGATATCTCCTGCTACCCGTGGCCCCCTGGACCAAAGCTGTGCAGTCATTGAGAGAGCCTCCGGTATGGGTCAGGACTGAATGTTGAGCTCCGGTGTCCACCAGGAAGGTCACTGGCTGCCCCCCGATCTTGAGAGTTATCCTAGGCTCAGGGGGGGGGGGTTCCTGGCCTTGACTTTTCTAATCCCCTAGATTGAGGAGGTCCGTGGCTCCTGTCTTAGTTTTTTTCCCAGGCCCTCGGGGTTTCTTTGGGCAGTCACGAGCCCAATGTCCTCTCGCTTTGCAGTAAGCGCACTGGTCTTTGTCAAGGGGTGTCCTTCTTTGATCTCCCTTCCTAACTCCCTCTCTGACCTGTCCCTGAGACATTATAGCGGCCAGGACTTGACTGATAGATGAAAGACAATATGGATATATATATATATCTTATAGGCCTCTCTAAATCTTTTAGGAATGTTGTCGGCTTTTTATCTTTTTCCTGGACCATATTGCTGACCTGAGCCAAATTGGTGGGGCGCCTAGCAGCCCCCCGGAGACCCGCTAAGAGCAACTGGCAAAAAAACGTAGGTGCTCCCTACCTCCTGGGGTCCTGAAGTCCCAGTTCGGGCGGGTGAGGGGAAAGGCTGCTGACAGTCATCCCATGTAGGCTGGTGGGTTAGGCGTGGGTTATTAAAAATGGACTCAATCAAGTTAGTCAAGGCAACAGGGTCCTTAAAGAAAGGAGGGTTATGCATTATGCTGTTTTCAGTTGTAAAGATCAAAGGCCGAAAATCGGCCCGTATTGTATGCAGCTATCAGCATGGGGGCCGCCATGGGCATCGGGACCGCTGCCGCTGTTGGCGTGGGTGCTGTCGCTTCTGCCGCCCCCGCCGCTGTGGTGGGCCCGGGAAATGCCGGTCCCCCCCCCCCCCCCCCCCTTCCCGCCGCCGCCGCTGCTGTGGTAGGCCCGGGAAGTGCCTGTCCCCCCCCCCCCCCCCTGTTCCCGCCGCCGCCGCTGCTGGCGCAGCTGGCCCGGGAAGGGGGAAGGCCTGGGGCATTGGAAGGGAGAGAAACGGCTTACACCGGGGGGGGGGGGGGGGGTTGGTCGCTAGGAGTTTCCAGATAGCGATGTATGGAACCTGGTCCGGGTGGCCATGGGGACCCGGAGCGAAGACTTTTCCCTCCACCTGTAAGATAAGACTGAGGTTAAAAGTTCCCTCGCGAGGCCATCCTATATTTATCATGACCCAGTCAGCCTCGCAAAGGGTGATCCATTTCTTTTTTTCAATCATAAGTCCCTCGTTGTTGGCTCGTGCTTTCACGTCTGACCAGTGGTCAAGCGTGAGGCTCAAGGGTGTGGTGACAGTCTGTCCCATAGCTGTTTCTAGGAAGAGAGCGCTCAGACAGAAAATAACAAACGACAGACAAACGCAAACAAGACTGACACGCGCTGCGCGGCTCCGGCTCCAAACCGAGAGCAGAAACTCAGACGGAGAGTGCTGTGAGGGTCCGGATCCCTCCTCTCCAACCAACATCACGTATCCCTCGAATTCGTGAGTGGCCCCGAAAAACCGTGCCCCAAAGGGGACTTCAGACTCCCGTGGAACGTCTTCCAGGGTTGGTGAGCGAAGTCCGGGCTCGTCAGCCCCTTCAGCCTCACCCCGATACAGAACACTAGGGGAGATACCCTAGTGTGGGACTCAGGCGGCCCCGGCCTCACGGCAAGTCTGCCTGCCTCCTCTCCCGGCACTACAATCAGGCGGCCCGGCCTCACGGCAGACCTTGCCCGCCTCCTTTCCTGGACCCTCCAGACGCTGCACAGGAACAGAACTCAAACACAGAAACAGACAGCACAGAGACAAAACAGACACAGGACGGCTCGAGCTTAAACATAAATACCGAGGCCGGCCGGCTTACCTCCTGACGGTGGGTCGGTGGTCCTGGGGAGGGGTCTCAATCTCGGTGGGACCTCCAATGAAAGAAAGCCCCCCACAGGGGATCTTTCCTCAAGAGAGACCCCAAACCCAAGGAACACACCGAGACCACAGATCAGATGCAAACAGCAAGAGGGTTTATTTGAATACACAGGTACCTGGGGCGACAAGTCTCTCAGAGGACTTGCGCGCCCTCCTAGGGGAAGGGGGACTTCTTATAGAGTCCTGGGGGCAGAAGCACGGTTACAGAAGCAAGAAGCATAGTTACAGGGTCCCCATTGGTTAATTCAAATTAGGCCAGGGTGAACTTGGGGGCTATCTTTAATTTTTAGGAATGTGCAGCTGTCTGTTCTCCAAGGCCAGGTAGCCAATTATAGATATCTTGTTCTGACTCAAGGTTTGTTCCTCCCAAGACCGGGTGTTTGATATCTCCTGCCTTGACTCAAGGTTACTTTCCCAATTATCTTTCCCAAGGCCGTTTCTTAGGCTAAGTTACTGAGACGGGGGGCCTTTCATATATTGCCTGATAGATTCTGTTGGGGTATTTAAAGAGGGGAAGGGAACAAAGGAGAGAACAACATGAAAAGAATTAAAAAAAAAATAAAACCAACAAGAGAGTGTGTGAGTGTTTTCATTCCCTAAAACCCCTCAGATAGAAAAATCCTAATTTACACCAAATGCCATGGATTTCTCTCAAACCCTATTCGGCCTTGGAGGCTAGTTCCCTGAAGAAAAAATTCTACATCTTATCATTTATGTGTAATACTAAAATGGGTCCAGGATAAAAATGACAAATTTGTCATGAACTCCTCAGCAAATTGAGGTGCATTAACATTGTGTCAGCAGTAGAGGGATGTACAGAAAGAAGCATCAAGACTACCACAGGAAAGAAGTCAAGGGCTGAGGCTCAGGCTCTGTGGCAGATGGCTGGCCTGGGCTGCACAGATCCCTGGGTACTGATGGACAAGATCGAGTCAAAATTAACAATGGAAGCCCCTTTGTTATAAGGTCAGTATAAATTAATTTCTGTTTGCTGTAACTTTCAAGTTGACTATTTTACCTGTTTCTGTAATTTGACATGTTCCCTACCCTATGTAGTTTAACTCAGATCTTGAGTGTATGATAATAAGATGTTCTACCAAATAATTTTGAAATGTTCAACCAAGTTCCAAAATAATAATAATAATAATAATAATAATAATAATAATAATAACCCTAGAAATCCTCTAACCCTTAAAAACTCCTTAGTCCTGTAGTTTTTTTTGGAGGGGGGGGCTACAGAAACCCTACCTTCTATCTTGTTTGATGCTACTCTCTCAAACTCTGCTTTAGGGAGATAACTCTGTTATATATACAGAAAATAAAACTTACTTGCTTAGACCAAAGAAATTGGTAATGGTCTGTAATCTCTTTTGGCATTCCATTAGCACTTCCATTCTCAGCATAGCATAAAGCAGGTGGGGTGGCTCTTGTCTGTCATTGCAATACTCAGGAGGCAGCAGTGTAAGGCTCTGGATTTCGAGGTCATCTTCAACTACATCCCTGAGTTTGAGGACACCTGATTACATAAGATGCTGTCTCAGAACAAACAAACAAAAGCCTGTTGGAAAAACAACTACTAGAAACCTTTCCACACCAGAACTCCATGTACCAAACCACACATGTAAGAAAGGACTAGGATAAAGGGAGGTGATGGGTAAATTGATGAGAGATTGTGTAAATAACCTATAAAGGATCAGGAGCTGGGGGATGGCTCACATAGAAAAGTACAATTACTGCCCAAAGCATGAGGCCCTGACCTCAAATTGGATCCACTGAGTGGATCTTGGCCCAGACCTTGTGTCCTACCTCACTGTGACAGCCATTCTTGGTTGTCAACTTGATCACATCTGGAATTAATTAAATCCAAAAACAGATAGCCACACCTCTGAGAATTTTTTGTCAAACTTGAAGCAGGTAGATCCACTCTTATTCTGGATCTTTGGGATAGGAAGATACACCTTTAATTTGGGTCATACCTTCTGCTAGAAGTCTATATAAGGACAAGGATGAAGGAAGATTTTGTTTTTTGCCTGATTGCCTTCTCCTTGCTAGCAAGTCAAGTTTCTTTGCTGGAATTAGAGCCTACTTCTTTGGGATTCCATTATATATTGACAACTGGCTGAGACATCTTGCCTTATAGACTGAGCAATTCCTGCAGTATTGGACTTTCCAGTCACAACCAGTCATTGCTGGATAAGCTGGCCTGCAACCTATAAGTCTTTACAATAAATCCCAACACACACACACACACACACACACACACACACACACACACACACACCCATGTGCACACATACACATACATGCTTTCATTCCATAAGCCCTGGAGGAATTGTAGAAATTAGTTGCACCATGAAGGACTTGAATGATGCAGAGTGGTGATTCCCACCACAAACTCCCTTTAACTAGTCTGTCTGGCCAGTGCTGAAGACAGATGTACAATGAGGAATGAAGTTGACTATCAAAAACTCAAACACATAGTACTTGAACTGCTGAGTTATCACTCTAGCCATTAATATTTATATTAAAATTTAATTCATTATTCTTGTCTATGTTTGCACACAGATAGCAAAATGTGAGAGTCAGATGGCAGTCTGTGGGATCCAGCCCTCACCTTCCACCTTCTGGGACTTGAGGACCAACCCACAATGGAAATAATTCCATTGCTTCAACCAGAGACAGCTGAGTCCATCCATTTATCTTACCACATAGATTGTAACTGTACAAGCCAAGCATTATCATCCAGGTGACTTTCTGTCTCAGTCACTAGGCACAAGATGTTGCTTGGTCTCATTTTAATCCAGCAGATATTGTCTGGTCTGAGAACAGACAGAATTGTGACTCTACCTGTTGGGTAGAATTTAAGACATTTAGATTCCAACTTATTAAAATAGTTAAACCAACCTGAAAACCTTAGCAGCCTTGTGTGGCATTTCTATCCAGTTAGAAATGTAGATTAGGATTAGGGACTTTGGTATGAGGAAATACTTTGTCTAACTTTCAATATGGCCTGGGAATTGAACCTGGGTCCTCTTGAATATCAGTCAGTGCTCTTAACCACTGGGCCTTCTCCTTCCTCTCTTAATTTAAGATGTCATGTATTATGGCAAGAAGCACAGCCTCACTTGGACTGTCCAGGCCAAGGTCATGGTCAAAGCAAAACAACCACACAGATGTTTGCGGTTCAGTCCATCAGAAGAAGCTAGAACTTCCTGCTGCCACATAGGCCTTAAAATTTCATCTTGGGAGTGCCTTCTTTCTTCAACTGACCCACATTACACAGTACACCTGACATTTGGTGATCAACAATGTGGGGCAAGGAAAGAAGGGTCCAGACACCCCAATACTGGAGGTAACATATGCCAATAGTAGTGAGAGAGACTCCAGCATAGGGCAGGGATATAGAGAATTTAAATTCTCAATCTCAGTGGTTTCAACAATAAATTAGCTCCTGGGACAAAGGATAAATAAAGGAATAAGAATCTTTCCAGGAGAGAAAGAAAAGAAACGAAGTTTAAAAATGTACCTTCACAATAGAGAAAGGTGAAGGAAAGGAAATATGAAAAGGAAATTTCAGGATGGAAAAGGAGAAATGTTTAATCAAGAAAAGAGGGTTTTCCTAGTAGAAGAAAGGGAAATGTTGAATAAAGTGCCTATAAAGGAAAAACAAAGCAAAGAAAAAAGCCTCTTCAAGGAGAAACAGAGGAAGAAACAAAGGCTTTTTCTGACAATAGTAAAAAAAACTAAAGATTTCTGTAACTGAGAGCTGTACTCTACCTATCATCTCCTATAGAGACAGGCTGGATGGGCATCACTGATGCAGCCTGAGCAAGCACACACAGCCAGTCCAGTGCTTAGAATTTCCTTGTTTGCTTAATTTTGGTTTAAATGTTGGTTTGGTTTTTTTTTCCCCTCAGAGCGGGAATAACTCAATATTAAAGGTCCCTTTGTGGCAAATGTTTTATTTTTCTCTAGTAATGAATATAACTCATCAATGGTCCCTTCAAGGGAAAAAGCAAGAATGAAAACAAGCCCAACTTCTAGTAAAACATAATTGCAGATAGGAGATGAAGGAGTAAGTCAATGCTGTTTGAATTTCCAAAGGTATTAGTCATTCATTGCATGGAACTTGTTCTCTTCTCTTGATTATTTAAGTGATGTTTGCATGAACGTTTATTTTTCATAATAAATAAATTAAAACAAAATTCGTGATTTTGAACTATATTATCATATGCTCTTGTCTGTTTATCATTACTGATAATTTGGCTCTTCTTATTAAGTTCCTTTCTGGAAATGCTTGATTAAATCATTTAAAAATGTAATGCTGTAAACAGAACAGGCTGCCAGCTTATTAAATAATGTGTTTACTAAGTTAAAAATTCATAAAATATAATCTCTTACTGATAGCCTAGAAAAGTTGTTTTTCCACTAAATAAAATACAGAAAAATTGTTTGTTCCACACTGGTAATAATTGACAAGTTGCATTGTCATGTTACTTGGGATCTATTAAAAGTATCTCTTTTTAAAATTTTATTAAAATACTCTGCAAATACTGCCTAAAGTTACTTAAAATCCTATAGAAACTGTTTTTACTGCTTTAATAGATGGCTTATGTAAAAAAACACTATGCAAATAGAAGCCGTGTTAGAATTGCTCGATTACCTTAACTAAAAAAAAATTGCAGGCACTTGAGCAACTGATACAGGAACAGTTAGATGCTATACACAGTAAGGAAAGTATAAGTGCTTGTAATTCTCCTATATTTGTAATAAAAAGAAATCTGGAAAATGGAAAACGTTAACTGACTTGAGAGCTTTAAACAGAGTAATTCAACCCATAGATCCTTTCAAGCCTCGAATTCCTTTACCTTCTTTATTATGTAAAGCATGGCCTATAATAGTTGTTCATGCAAAAGATTGCTTCTTTACTACTTCTTTACAAGAACAGTACAGAGAAAAATTTGCTTTTGCCATTCCTACTTATAACAATGCTCAGCCAATAAAGTGATTAATTAAAAGATTCTTCACCAGGGAATGTTAGATAATGCAACACTATGTCAATATTTTGTAAATCAACCACTAGAAGTAGTTCCTAAACAATTTACTCTGTCTATTATTTATCATTATATGCATGATTTCTTAATAGCTGCCTCTAATATTGATATCCTTGAAAAGGTGTTTGCTGTGGTACGAAAGATCTTACTTTATTAGCGATTACAAACTGCTCCTAAAAATTTCAACCACGGGATTCTCTTAGGTATCTAGGATTTATATTGAGTAAACAAAAAATTCAGCTTCAAAAGGTATAGATTAGAAGACAGCAATTATACAAACTTAATGATTTTCAGAAATTATTGGGAATATTAATTGGTTGCAGTCTACCATTGGATTGTCTACTTAAGAATTAAGTAATTTGTTTCAAAATTTGCAAAGTGACACAGATTTAAATAGACCAAGGCATTTAACAGTTGAGACAGAAGAGAAGCTGACCCACGTAAAACAAACATACAGAGTGACTATATAGATGGATTTGATTTCACAACTGAGTATATTTTGGTAATTTGCCTTTCTATCCATTCCCCTATTGGGCATATTATGCAAAGGGAAGATAATATTTTAGAATGGATATTTTTAGCTCATAAACAGAGTAAAAAGTTAAAAAACTACAGAGAAAAGATTTCTGAATTAATTATAAGAAGAACAAGACTTCATCAATTATGAGGAATGGATGCAGCTGAAATTGTACTACCTTATACTAATGTAGAAATTATGCAATTATGAATAATTAATGATGACTGGAAAATATCCTGTAGTAATTATTTAAGAGAAATTAATAATAAATACCCTAAAAGTAAAAGACTTCAATTCATAAAAATAACTGAATGGGTTCTTCCCAGCATGGTGAGTCAAATGCCTATTTCTGGAGTGTTTACATTCTGTGCTGACACAAGCAAATTAGAAATGGCTGGTTATAATGCAGGAAACATCAGAAAAGGAATTCAAAGTCCACATGCTCCAGTTCAAAAATCAGAGTTGTATGCTATTCTAATGGTTTTATTAGACTTAAATAAATCTCAATATAATTACTGATCCTCTGTAGTCAGAAGTTTTCCTGTGTCCCATCAGGTGTAGAGCATGCATTAAATGTAGCAAATCAAGTCACAGAATAGAAAAAAAAACTGCCTTTCACCTCAACTGCAGCCAAGATCCTGTCCAGACTGTGGAGAAGCAGGACACTGAGGGATTGATTTCCCTGCTTGGCCAAGACAAGACACCTGCATGTTCCTGGGGAAAGAGTGCTGCTGCTGTATCAAGGAATCTGGCCTGGCAGAAACTAATTTTGAGCCACTCCACAAACTGTCTGAAAAACTACATCACTATGACCAGGGCACATCTCCATTGCATTCATTCTGGCGGTCTTCACTGTTCCCACAGCTAGCCCTGTTCATAGGGCCAGTGGTAATAATCTATTTTTTTTTTCTCCTATCAAGTCTGATAAGATTTATTACATTAGCCGCAGAGGATATCCAATAACCATGGACCCAAAACTCTGCTACTGTTGCAACAGCCTGAGTAGCCCTTCATAAAAAAACTTAAATTGCTGAATTTGTTAGAGACTGGCATGAGCATTTACAAAACGTTGGGCTCAGCAAAATTAAAGTAGATGATTTACAACAAGAAACTAAGGAAACTTTTTCAGTTAAGTTACCTGACGCGTCTGAAATGGATGTCATGTTATGCCTTGCAGATAGCATACCTTCATTTAACACTATGAATCATTTTGATAAGTTTCTTATTCTGGCAATTGTTATGCTTGGTTTTACTATAGTAATTTTAACACTTTTCAAATATATTGTGACTTATGTACATGAACTATCTTCACTGTGCAGCTGCATAACCTTCAATGTAATTAGATTAGCTAAAACAAAAGGGGGAAATGTAGGAATTTAGCAGAGTCACTGTATCTGGGGTAATATTTGAATGAACAACCAGTTCTCAGGAGTACTTTGACCTTCAAGAATTCTTATGGAAAACAGTGACTGTTTTGCTGAAAGGGTTTTGCACCCATCCTCTAACTTTGGTCACAACATGTCTCAAGCACACCTGGGCCTCTTGTATTATGGGTATTGAAAATAATACAGGACTAGAGTCATAGAGGCTCTCCTTCAGTCACACATGTAAATTAATACAGTGTACGACTCTTTAATTTAGCTGTACTTGTTTTCACAGGATACAGGAACAATACATACAGACAATATGCCAAAATACTACACAAAACATCTATCCTAATTACTGTTGCTGTGAGGAAACACAATGACCAAAGTGACAGTTATAATTCAAGGCTTTTTATGCTGGGACATGATTACACAGACAGAGGATTAGTCCATTATCATCATGAATGGCAGCATCAAGGTGGGCAAGCATGGGGCTGAGACCAATATCCTGATACAGACAGGCAACCCGAAAGAAACCTTGCTTTGGCTTTTGAAACCACAAAGCAAACCTACAGTGATACACTTTAACAAACAAAGAAGGTAAAATACCAGGAGGACAATGCTTGGCTTCCACATGTACAATTTGTGGTTAAGACTCATGGATGGACTCAACTTAAGCCACAGAATTCTTTCCTCTATTACTTGGTTGTATGGAGCCTACATGTCCAAGCCACAGGTACCATCTCCTCCTATGTTCATGGAATCCTATTAAAATGTACTTTTAAAGGACAGGGCACATTTAAACCTTGAGAAGTGTGGGTACCACCAGGTCTTGTGTCTGATGGAGGAGGGAACTGTCATAGCAGGCAGCTGGGCCATCCTTGCCAACAAAGAATCCCTGTGGTTTGCTGCCCTCTTGCCTATTATGTCAATCTTGGGAAAACACAGAATTTATAGTTAACAGAAGTTGAATATAAAGTGTAATATATGTTATCAACAATATTAAACTGATGGCAAAAGGACATCATGAATGTAAAAAACGATCAAGATTGAATATATAGTACACTAAAGACATCATCCGACTTCCAAAGTTCAAATGCAACTACCATAAAGATTGTACTGTCTGGGAAAGAATAAAGAGATAACAGAACTTTAGAGCATACAGACATAAGAACACAACTGAAATACAATCACTGTTGACAAATGAGAGCAGGATACCCAGTATGGCCTTACTAACATAAGTGTCTGGAACACTGTGTCTTTTATATGCTAATGTATTAATAACACAGATTTTAAGAACTGTGCAAAATTAACTCCGGTAAAATCTTACCACTGCATGGTAAGTGGGAAGGACAGAACTTCAAGAAGTCCCCAGAGAAACTAGGGCTTTGAGAGATAGCAACTCTGCCTTCCATGGAGACAATAAAATCAGGAGAGTTGTGCTCATGGCATGGTGAGGTCAAAAATAAGCATTTTTCCTCACAAAGGCTCCTGTGCCTAATGCTTTGAGGGAAGGCATAACAGGAACTCAAGCAGCCCAGGAACCTGGAAGCAGGAGCTGATGCAGAGGCCATAGAAGGTGCTGCTTAGTAACCTGCTCACCATGGCTTGCTCAGCTTGCTTTTTAATAGAACCCAGGACCACCAGCTCATGGGAGACCTCATCCCCCATGAATTGTAAAACTTCCCAATTGTAAAACCTCAGTCAGACCCCCCACTCTTTTCCCTACAAAGAGAAGCTTAAACCAGGATATATTAGTTTAGATAAAATTCAGGCCAGTATCAGGTTCCCACATGGTGATATCAAGTACAAAATCAGGATGTTCAGCCACCTGGTGGGACTAATTGGCCATAAATGATCCCAACTCTGGAGACAGCTCGTAAAGCTCCTGACATAGTGGCTGAACAGATGAAAGATGAAAGACTGGGGAAAAAGAAAAGAACTGATACTAATGGGGGGCGGGGGTAGAAAAAGAATTCTGTGGTTTATGCCTATAAAAAGCTAGCCTCACAAAGAAAGAGAAACTCCTCCCTGCCTCACTGTATTGGATGTAGGAAGGAGTTCCCTGCCTAGGTTCTGTCTATGGAATAAACCTTGCTGTTGCATTCTGGACATCCTCAGTCTTTGGTGGTCTCTTTGGGGTTGATATCTGGGCATAATGCAATCAATTACTAAGTACAGAAATGCCGTATATGCTTGCCTACATCTAGATCTTATGGAAGCATTTCCTTCATTGAGGCTCCCTCCTCTCAGATGACTCTAGCTGGTGTCAAGTTAACATAAGACTGTCACGCACTCCAATGATTGACATTAAGTGGCTTAAATGGGAACACAGATGAGTGACTTCTCAAGTTGGGGAGAACAGAAAGGAGCTGCCAGAGCCTAAGTCCTGCTGGATTGAACTCCTGGAGCAAGAGAAGTGTACACGCATTCTGCTGTTAGTACTTCTGTTTGATTAGGAAGTCTTTACCCAAACTCTTCAGGAGACTTTTAAGCAATATATCAAGCCGATTAGGTGGCACACGCATGTTATCTCATCATCCAGACTAGCATGGGCTGCACAGGGAGGTTCAGGAGATCAGGGACAGCAAAGACGAATTCTGTCTCAAGCAAGATTTTTTCTGAGGTGCTAGGATGGGATCCAGAGCTTTCACATGCTTGGTCAGGTATTGTACCCCTGTCCTACATCCCCCAAACCCTTCTTCCATGCATGGTGACTTAAGGGTTGCACACACTTGGAATACAGAGAATAATTGTCAGAGTCATTTTTTTCATCAGGTGGGTCCTGGGGATTGAAGCAAGGCTTCAGGCTCAGAAGCAAGCACCTTAATCACTTGTAGGTCTTCTACTTTCATAGGGTATGGCATCTTTTGTGGTGTTGCTTCAGGAAGAAAGTCTGCTCATGCAGTCCTGACTGGTCTGGATCTCTATGCCAACTCTAACAAAAATTTGCTTCCTTCCTTCTACCTCTGCCACCTGAGTCCTGATATTACACTGTGCTCCACCACACACACCTTGGTTTGTTTCGGGTGGAAATAGTCTCAAGTAGCTCAGGTTGGCCTCAAGTTCAGTAAATAGCTGAGGGTCTTCTTCCATTTTCATCTCTACAAAGATACATTCTCCAGGTAGTGATATTTAAATAGTAAACAGTGAGGCTGGGTACAGTGACATACACTTTTAATATTAGCACCAGGGAGCCACAGGCAAACATGCTCTATATACTAAATTCCAGGCATGTGAGCATGAATTTGTAAGATCTTTCCAGGAAAGACAAAACAAAACAAACAGACAAACAAACAAAAAACCAGCACTGAGAATAATTTTTAGGCTTGATTGTTTCTCAATATTTAATTCAATGTTCTCATTTCAGGGAATATTCAGGAGCATGATGAGCCACACTTCTTACTTAGAAGCACAGTGTATAAGGTAGGCTAACTACCAGAACAGGCCTGCATTTTGTCCTACCATTTCCCCCTCTAAATCATTTCATTTTCCTGAGTGCAGAGCCTCATGATCAACAACCAGGATATGCCAACCGTATCAATACAACTAAAAAGGTCATGGCATAGTTAAAGGAATCATAGTGCCATTGACAACCTCCGTGGAGACAGTTCCTTCTGCTCCCTTACTGAAACCTCCTTTAAATACTTAGGCACATTGGCATGAAGATGATCTTGAAGCATGTAGTGAGGAATTCTATAATCTACATAATCTTAAATTCCCTTCATTTCCTGATGAGGACATATGCGAACCTATGAAAATGCTAACTTTACAAACTAGGCAAGCTAGAACATTACAGGAATAAGGAATTCATTTGCCAATTCTTTCTCAGCCTCATGAGCTGCTCTTGGTATTTCCAGTGGAATTTCATCAAAATCAAAATGTCTAATACCTAATTTTGCACAAAACAATTTATTTAAGCTCTACTATGGGACAGCATTGAAGAATCCTTTTACATTATCTTAAGAGGAATAAAAGAACTAGTGCTATTTGAATCCAGACTAAAATTGACTAATCATTTCTACCTAAATATGGAAAATGGAAGGTGGAGTCACATGCCAATGGTGATTATATAATGCCCGGACAATTATTGATAGCTCAAGGATGGGTCACAGTTGTAAGCAGTACCATTGTCACAACTGTTCACAATTGTACACAACTGTTAAAAAGACTAGAATGCAAAAGATGATCAGTGGCTGAAGATGGTTTTCCCTTACCAAGTGATTTTTCTGGGGCAAAGTATCTTCACATTACAGCACATGGAGTATCTGGTCATTTCAAAGTATAAATTTATGTTTCTTTGTAGCATCTTACTTGTGAACATGAAGACAGCCATGAGGACTATGGCCAGAACTCTATAAGAACTCTTGCTCATTTGAGGGTATCAAGTAGCACTGAGTGGGTGTAATTTGACTACCAGGTTTATGTCATTAAAAACTAAAGTTAAACCGGCAGTGGTGATACACGCCTTTAATCCCAGCCATAGGGAGGCAGAGGCAGGTGGATCTCTGTGAGTTCAAGGCCAGCCTGTTCTACAGAGCAAGATCCAGGACAGGCACCAAAACTACAGAGAAATGCTTTCTCAAAACAAAACAAAAACAAACAAACAAAAAGTAAAATTAAGTAAAACCATCTTCCAAGGGTACTGGCTCACCAGCTTCAGAAACCTGCAGTAGCTGCAGAGAAGGCTGAATTGTCAAGACTATGCTGCTCTTGCAGACGACCTGAGTCTGGTGCCCAACACCCAGCATGGTTGTCTCCCATGCCTACAGTTCCAACAGATCTGACCCTTCTTCTGGTGTGAGAGGGAAGTTGGCAAGCATATACATTGATGAAGGTAGGGAAAAGGAGGATAAGGAGGGATGGGAAACTAGTTGGTATGTAAAATAAATGCAAAAAAATTTAATAAAAAAAAGAACAGCAAAAGCAAATGAAAGCTAAAAAAGAAGCATGCAATGAACATGATACATTTACTTGAGATCTAGAAGGCAATTATTTACTTATTAACCCACCAGCTTATAACAGTTTATGTAAAAATTACATATATGTTATAAATATGGCTAGATATGGTAGCTTAGGCCTTTCATTCTAGACCTCAGGGTCAGAGAGAGATGGATCTGAGATCTAGGCCAGCTAAGATACACAGTGAGACATACACACACACACACACACACACACACACACACACACACACACACACTGCTGCAGGCTACAGGAATATATCATAAGAATTCAGCTGGTTATGACCAAGTCACTACCTGGAGGGATCAAGAATTTCCTCCAGAGGAAGCCAAATTCCAAGGAGCTTGTGGTGTTATTTGGCTTGTTATATATCAGCTGTCTTCTGATATGAAAGTCATGTGTGCCTTCATAGTTTTCCCAATTGACTTTTCTCTAAGAAGGGCTAACAGTGTGTACTGATCATTCTCTGGACATGCACATTCCAGGAATTTGGAGAACAGCCTCAGGAAAGGCTTTCTCTGAAATCAGATACCTCCCTTAGCCACTTTCAAGGACTACAGGAAACACCTCACAGGTTGTCAACCAACTTTCAAGGACTAACAGTGATAACAGCCAACATGCAAGTCTCCTGATTTAAGGTAAATTCCACAAGGAGACATTGCCTAGGTCAGGTGGACGTTAAGTAATGGCTTTACACAATTTGGCAAGGACCTTCCCTTCATATACTGGGACTTCCAGGACACGGGACAGAGAACAGAAAACAGAATGGAAGAACTAGATGGGTAAGAACTTGAGAGGAACAAACTGAGATGGGGAAGAACTACATTGAAGGGCTAGAAGAAAGTACTAGAGGTATGAGATGAAAGATGAGGAAGAGCCAGATGGGGAAGAACAAGATGTGGAAGAACAAGACGAGAGAGAAGGAGAGATGGGAGAGGAGCTCATATGGGAAAGAACTAGATGGATGACACTCTAGAAGGGGCAGAACTAGATGAAGGAATTAAGATAGAACCTGGAGGGGACAACAGATAAATGTAAAGAGTAATTGGGCAAGAAAGGAGCTAAATGTGAGAGCAGAATATAAGCTTGTAACTGACACAGAATAATAAAGTATATGGACCAAGGAATTTCATGTACATAGACTCATTATTTTTCGTCAAAGATTAATTATCAGCTGGTTGCAGATTCTTCCTGGACCCTGGGAGGAAACTATCAGGGTCTGAATCCCCATAGTCCCCATTAAAACACACACACACACACACACACACACACACACACACACACACGTATGTATGTATGGAGTAGAGTTGACAACAGTCTTTGCTCTACGGAGACAAGTTTCTTGAATGTAATTTTTGAATATTAATAGTGTATCATGTTAATTTATTTTTCTCATATAGATCATCATAATTGTTTGCATGCTTTTATATTGATAAAAGATTCAACTTTTAAATGTTTGAGAAAGTAAAACTGTGGTTTTAAAATTAAAGATTTAATACTTGGATTTTTGGTTGGAGAGATGGCTCAGCTGTTAAGAGAACATACTGCTTATTTGCAGGGAACTCAAGATTAATTCCATAACCTATACCAGGCAAAAAAGCTTGACTCAACAAACAAAACAAAACAAACAGACAAAAAGGTACAGAGACATATCTTTCTTTAAGGTTTTTGAGTTGGGCAATCACCATGCAGCACTAGGTGGCCTAGAACTCACTATGTGCTGTTGGTCAAAGAGAAAACTTTAAAACGATACAATAAATATAGAGTCAATTTTGACTCACAGGCCAGGAAACCCAGCATGCCTGACCTTACTGACACAAGTGAATGGACTACCGTGCAAACATGTTAATGACACAAAAACACCCTCTGAACAGAATTAACTGCAGAAGGATCCTACACCTGAATATTCAGTGCCACTAGAGTAACCAGGGCTCTGTGAGTTAACAATCTTCCTTCCACTGGGAATAACACAAGGGGCGCATGTGGGCGCACTACACGCTGATGTCACAATAAGTAAATACCCAAGCACAGTGCCCACATCCCTGTGTTCTGCACAGCCCCCGCCGCCTCTGTGGCATATGCAAGTTATTCAGAGGCTGCAGGACTTGGGAGCTGCAGGAACAGCAGGGAACTCAGGCCTCCAGGGCCGCCGCCTTTGTCGGTTCCGACAGCCCCGGGATCCACCCCGCACGCGCGACTCCTCCCCGCAAGGGGACGGAGGTCCCTCACTCACCATGGCGGATTCGGCACTCGCCCCGCTCTCCTCACAGCTCCCGGCAGCGGGTCACTGCGCAGCACACGGAACAAGAGAGTCTCACTCAGCCTCGGAGCCGCCAAGCCAGAAGATGGGAAGACAGGAAATACCCACCCTATTCGGACTGGAGGCCCTGATTGGCTATTGTGTCCTGAGTGACAGGAACAGCTCCCCTAGGGACAGAGTACCTTGAAGGGACACAGCACGGTGTTTCCAAGCCCTGGCTTCTGCCTTAAGGCACAGAGCTGTCCCTGACAGGCTGATATTGGCTTTGCTGCAAAATTTGGAACTGGGCTGCAAGGTCGTCTCTGCACCTTTCCTGCACTCAGATACGCACTTCTTCGTCCTGGACACAGGGTGATAGGTCTCAAACCAGGGACATATGGCTAAGGTGCCTAATGTCCATTTCCAAGCAAGACATTGTCTGCCAGATTCTCCCTGCATCCCTCAGCCCCTACCTGTTACAGGGTAGGGCTGGCAAGCCCCGCCCACCGCCCAGAACTTCTCCAGCCCAGGGGCTGGGCTGCATTTCCCTACATAAACCAACCATTATGGTAACCTAGATTTTCCCCCTCTACCCTTTAGCTTCCTGAACTCTTTTTCTGTCTCTCATCTCCCCTAGCTCCTCTTCTCACATTGTTCAAGCTCATGTCCGCTCTGAACTCCCTCAAATGTCCCTGCCTCTCCCTGCACTCTGCCTTTTATCTAAAAAAAATTTTCTCCTCCACCATACCTAGTAGCACTCATGTCCTTTCCTTTTTTATTTCTTAGAACCTCCATATTCTTATGTCAAACCTAGGGCAGGGCACCACATCCGGTGGACTATGCAAGTGAGCTACTCAGGGACCTTCTTTCTGGGCAGGTGAAATGACATTTCACTCCTTTCCCATCTTTGTTATGCTTCTAGGCCTGTGTCCCCAGCACCTGAAACACTGACTACAGGAAATCCAGACTGACTTGGTGATGGAGGCTTCCGCAGGTCCTGCAATCTCAGTAGAAAGTCCATGAACTCAGGTGTTACCCAGTAGGGCCAGAGTAACTTTTGGGTTAGGCACCTCCTTTGTAGCACCATGGCAGCCTGCAGAGTGGGGTGAGAGACCCCACCATCACACCCAGAGAGAGAAGTGTGGTACCTGAAACCTTTGCTGGGATCAGCTACTTATTGATTCAGATCTTAACTCTGACCAAATTCTTGGGAGTTCAGGACACATTTCTGGGGCACTAGTCATGTTTGCTATGAAACTGAGAAAGGACAAAGAAAACCTGTCAGTTTCATGGACAACCATACATCACGCCAGCTGTGGAAAATGTACTATGATTTTCACTTCTGTAAACTTTGATTTTTAAAAAAAAATGTAGTAAAAATATACAATCTCTTAAAAACCTATTCTGTAGAAAAAAAACCCAGAAAAGTAAATAAAATTTTAGTCTACTAAACCCTACAAAATCAAAGTATTTTTACTTAATCACTCCATATCTACTAGACAACCTCTTGATATTGACAGCTAAATTATACATATTTTGCTACCTACATTACATCTGAGTTCTCAGATTTAATTTTCTATTAATTCTGCATCATTACTGAAAATTAGGTAAGCCAAATGAGGAAAAAGTGTTTTCACATCATGCCCCTATTATTACATTTTCTTTGTCAGGGTCTTACTCTACCACCCTTCCTGGTCTTGAACCCATAACGCAGACCTGGCTAGCCTAGAGGTCATAAAGATCACTGCCTCTGCTGCAGAATGCTAAGATTATAGGGCTTCACCACCATGACTGACTTGTATTAATTATTCACATTTAGTCATTAAATAAACAGAAGTTAGGGTGGCACACAACTATGCACTGTACTGAGCACACTGTGGCAGGAGGATCACTGTGATATTTGGTTAGAAGTGCCTAGGTTAGAAGAGAGACCCTATCTCAAACAGTAAACAGCAAAGATTGTGCAGGCTCTGCAACCCCAGGTTTTTGGACCATTAGTGTCAGTCTTTGTCCTGGAGTCCAAATGGATCTACGGCACATTGGCCTTTGGCCCACAGTCCATTGTCCACTTTTTGACACCTCTGTCTGGAATCTATGATGGTGCTGAAGCATCAGCCAGCAGCAGTGGAAATGAAATGAAGATCACCTGTCCAGCTGCTTTACTGCTGTGCTCCACTGCTCTATAAAGGAATTTTATCCTGTGTCCTGCCTGCAGATATTCCACTGAGGATTCTTTAAAGCTACACTAACACTTGAATGGCATGCTCAGTCTGGCTCACTATATGATTTCTAGTGCAGGTAATATACTTTCCCAGGGCTACTCATTTCTACCTCACCTTGGAAAATACCAGGTGTAGGCACATGCTAATGTGGATTGCAGAAGTGGTTGAACAGGCATTGACAGCCCCTTGAGCGATCAGAAGATTGTAGTGGTATATTTGATCACATTGTTTACCCTGGTTTTTCATTTGTTTAACTATGTAAAGATGTATTGCATTTGGTATGTTACGGAATCTTTTGTTTAACTATGTAAATTGTTTAAGTATGGAAAGTTCTGCTTAAGTCCAAAGATTGGTCGAATAAAAAGTTGAATGACCATTAGATATGCAGAGGAGGCATAAGTGGGGCTAGTGGACAGAGGAAAAAGGAGGAAGAAGAAGAAAGGGGAGCGAGGTAGCCAACATGGAGTAAACAGGAGAGAAGAATGGAGAGTTTATAAATAAGATAAGTGAGTCTTAGAGCAGCACATATATTTATAGAAATGGGTGAATTGAAGTTAGAAAAGCTAGCTACAACCAAGCTTAAGCTAAAGCTGAGCATTCATAACTAATAGTAAGTCTTCACATCATGCTTTGGGGGCCGGCAGTCTAAGAAAGCCTGCTACATTTGAAGCACATTGTGTCGCCTGTATTTCCTTGTAGGGCCTGAAAAAGGAAAACAAAATAAAAAGTGACATGGCTTCCGAAGTTGTAGATGTAGCAGTCTTATTAAAGAAGAAACACAGAGCCAAATGTCGAGTTAAAAACCCAAGAGGTAGTAGCAGTAGCTAACAGCTGATACTAAAAACACTTTCTAACCATTCATTGCCACTGCCTTCCTTCCCCTCAGAAAGAGGCCTACTTCCTCAGTGTCTGCCTTTTTATTGACTTTCTGTTCTGCCTTCTTATTGGTTGTAATCCCAACCACATGATCACCTCATCTCTGCCTATCTATACAGACCTCTAGGTCTCTACAGTTGGTATTGAAATTAAAGGTGCGTGTCTCCATGCTGGCTGGATCCTTGAACACACAGAGATCTGCCTGTCATGTGATTGAGATTAAAGGTGTGCACCATCACTGTCCCGTTTCTGCTATAGCTTGCTATTAGCTCTAACCTTATTTATTAACTTACAAATAAAATCACATTTCAGCACAAGTAAAGTATCACCATACCCAGTAGCCTGGTACTTTTGGCATACAGAGGCAGAGTTCTGCCATACTGCAAGCATTTGAGCAGCCACAAGATTAAGTTGAAAGAGCCTGGTAAGCAAAAACACCACAGCATCAAATTCCCAGAGCTGGGGTGGTAAATTTGTCTCTCAGTTAAATGCAGCTCTCTGCCCAAACATGTTTGCATAAGGCTGACTCTTGGACCTGAGGATGAGGCAGAACCAGTCACCAGTGTCAGGTGCTAAGTGGAGCCTGGTCAATTGAGGTTTGGCTCAGGAGATCAGAAAAGACTACAGGCATACATTAAGGACAGGTCTGGATGGAATTAAAACATCAAAACACATTATATTGTGCATAAAATGTTCTTAAGTGAATAAAAAAGAACATAAAATGGGTCTAGTCAATCATAGAACTAATAAAAAGCTTGTAAATAATGTCAACTCTTTAAAGAGAGAACAAAGTAACATAAAAGAAAAAAGCCACATAAAGATGGGAAATAAAAAGGGATTCTGCATCCTATATGGTGTTATGTTGACTTTGAATTTTTTAAATGCTGATGTTTGAATGATAGCTGTTGTGAACACTGGATTGTAAAAGAGACTGCTGAATTAAACCAGCCTAGGTCTTTAAGGGATGGCTTAAGTTTAAATGGAATACAGAAAATGAATTGCATTTAGGGAGAGGTTATAATGTTTGTTTTCACAGGAAATGAAAGGCTGAAGATTCCTTCAAAATGAATAGAGATCAGGTGTGATCAGGAGAGATCCCCTGAAAATACTGACCACTGACATAAAGAAATAAATTAAGAAAAAAACTACCAGGCAAGTGACATGCATTCTGATCCCTTTACATGGGAACAGCTCTGAAACTGTATGAGACATGATACATCTTGTTGCCTACAGAGTTTCCATACTGATTTGGTTATATAGTCCAAACTGACATAAAGTTGACAGATGCCTTTTATCTGCTCAAACATAAAACAAAAATATCCTTCATAACTGAGCTGTGCACAACACATTCCATACTTATATTAATGCAAGGATATTATATAAATGTTACCTTTCATCGTTTGTGTGTTTTCAGTTTGTATAAGAGTTCATACTGCAGAAGAATTTTCCCTCATCTGTTTCATTAATTTTTCATGATTTTCTTTCTGGGACTTATTGTTTTCTTCTGCTGTATTTGTACTTTCCTGTAGTTTTTATAGTGTTCTTCCCATTTTTTGTTTTTCTGTTTCTCCACATTATTTTTGAATTCTTCTCTATAAGGCTCTAGACATTTCACGATATTATTTATAAGGTTGTTTTCTTCAGCTTCTTCCATTCTGTTATGTTCAGGTCTAGCTGTTGGAGGAGGGCTAGGTTCTGGTGATGCTGTATTACTCTATATTTTGATGTATGTAATTCTGCCTTGACATCTACCCATCTCCTTATGGATTAGTTCTTGGTCTTATCAGTGCACTTGGTCCAGACAGAGTTGACAGATTTAGGGATCCTCTCTCTGATCCAGATGGAAGCTCTGGGTGGGATGGGAGCTCTGGTTCAGATGGGAGTGCTGGCCACATGGGAGCTAGGGACTGAACTCTGAGTCTCAGGAAGTCGCTGGGGTCTCTGTATGTTGTCCAAATGGGAGCTCCAGGGTGGATATGGGAGTTACTCTGAACCTGATAGAAGAGAACGTAGGAATTAGTCTTGAACGCAGTGGCACCGGAGATCACTTTCTAAATATAACACCAACAGCACAGACACTGAGAGAGACAATCAATCAATGGGACCTGTCGAAACAGAGAAGCTTTTGTACAGCAATGGACATGGTCAACAAGGCAAAGTGACAGCCTACAGAATGGGATAAAGTCTTCCCCAACCTCACATCTGACTGATATCCAGAATATATAAAGAACTCAAGAAATTAGTCATCAAAATGCACAACAGTATCAATTAAGAAATGGGCTATAGAACTAAACAGAGAATTCTCAACAGAGGACGTTCAAATGGCTGAAAGACATTTGAGGAATTGCTCAACATCCCTAATTATCCAGGAAATGTAAATCAAAATGACTGAGATACCACCCTACACCTGTCAGATTGGTTAAGATAAAAACCACAGATGATAGCTTATGCTGGAGAGATTGTGGAGCAAGGGGAACTCTCCTCCACTGCTGGTGAGAATGCAAGCTTGTACAGCCACTTTGGAAATCAATATGGCACTTCCTTAGAAAATTGGGAATCCATCTCCCTCAAGATCCAGCTGTGGAACTCTTTGGAGTACACCCAAGAAATGCTCAATCATACCACAAGGGCATTTGCTCAGCTATGTTCATATCAGTATTGTTTGTAATGGCCAGAACCTGGAAACAATCTAGATGCCCTTCAACTGACGAATGGATAAAGAAAATATGGTACATACACACAATGGAGTACTACTCAGCAGAGAAAAACAATGACATCATGAGGTTTGCAGGAAAATGGATGGATCTAGAAAAAAATCATCCTGAGTAAGGTAACCCAGACTCAGAAGGATGAACATGGTATGTTCCCACTCATAGGAGGATACTAGATGTAAAGCAAAGATGACTAGACTGCTACACAACTCCAATTAGGCTACCTGGAAAATAGGACCCTAGGAAAGACACAGGAATCACCCAATGACATATAAATGGATGAGATCTACATGAACTACCTGGACAACAGTGGGAGTAATGAAGCACAAGGTTTGAGGGAAAGAAAGCAATGGGGAGCAGGAGATCCCAGCTGGATCAAGAACAGAAAGGGAGAACAAGGAATAACAAACCATGATAAATGATGACCACATGAGAACAGGAATAGGCAGAGTGCTGGAGAGGTCCCGAGAAATCCACAATGCTACATCCAATGTAGACTGCTGGCAATGGTCGAGAGAAAGGCTGATCTGACCTACTCTAGTGATCAGATGGCCGAAAAACACTAACTGTCATGCTGGAACTCTCATCCAATACCTGATGGAAGTGGAAGCAGAGATCCTCGGCCAGGCCCCAGGTGGAGCTCCAGGAGTCCAATTGTCAAGAAAGAGGAGGGACAGTAAGAGTGTGAATTGTGGAGACCAAGATTAATATTAATTACAAACTGTATGGCCTGGGGTTTAGGATTCTTGCTAAATAGCTTGTATAACTTAACTTAACCCATTGCTATTAATCTATATATCACCATGTGTTTGTGTCTTTACCTGTGTCTTAGTTCATGTTGCACCTTGGACAACAGGTTGGCATTTCTCCACTCTGCCTTTCTTCTCTTACTATCTCCTTTGGATTTTCCCTCCTGTCTCCATCCTGCCCTGCCATAGGCCAATGAAGATTTATTTATCCAATGGGAGCCACACATATTCTAATTATACAGAAAGATATTCCACAGTAGTGAACCCCAAGTTGGCATTGTTTAACTATATAAAGATGTGTTGCATTTATTTATGTTGCATTTGGTAACAATGTAAATATGTATTTCTTTGCCTGCCTAAGGTACCTGATTGGCCTAATAAAAAGATGATCAGCCAAATAGCTAGGCAGAGAAGGGATAGGCAGTGTTGCTGGGCAAAGAAAAAGGGGAAAGTAGAAGAAAGGGAAATCTTGTAGTCAGACATGAAGGAATCAGGAAAGCAGAATGGACAATACATAGATGAGGCAAATGAGGCTTGAGACAGTACAAGGATTGATAGAAATGGTTTAACAAATAATATCCTTATAATTTTCATTGCAATATTAGCCGCATTTCGCTTAGATTTTCCTCTCTTTCCTTCTGGCCCTACACATCAGCCCATCCTGTTCTTTGTTTTACCCGAATATATATAATAATGTTCCAATCCCTAAAAGCTGAACATTTCTCTCTCTCTCCCCCCCTCTCTCTTTCTTCCTCTCTCTCTCTCTCTCTCTCTCTCTCTCTCTCTCTCTTTTGAGCTGAGGATCAAACTCAGGCACTTGCTAGGCAAACCCTTTACCACTGAGCTACCCTCAACCCAACATTTCTCTCTTGAAGGAGCCAATTTGGATGCCAAGATTCTGTGCCAATTATTGTGGTATCTGCCCCTGTGTCTACAAGACCTTCAATTATTATGTCATTCATTTAGAACTTTAGCTTTGGTCTTTGATCATTTATAGTAGGCGGCTAAAATATTTGCTTTATTGTTCCTTCCGAAATTTTAGTTTTATTTTCCAAAACAGTTTTATCATCTACAATAGCCAATAAATCCTTTTATTGCTCTGGGAATGAGGTTCCCCCAAGGGTACAGGGAATGACTGAACTAAACAGGACATGGGGTCTGTGAAATTTTTCTGATAGCAAAGGGTTACCCTCTATGTTCCTTTGTTGATCTACATCATTGGGCCTAGTTTGCCCTGCCACTCGTCTTGTATATGCCAGAGGGAGGAGCTTTCTGTTTGCATTATCCTTACAATCCCTTTTTAGGTGACCTTGTTTGCCACAATTAAAACACCTGATGTTTTGATTTTTCTTAAAGCCTGTGGAAATCTCCTCTCCTCTCCTGTTTTCTCCACAAAACAGGTTAGATCTTACAGAAGCTTGTAATGGAAGAGGTATTAGAAAGAAATCCCATGAATGTAATAAATGTAGTATTTAAATAAATAAATAAAGTATTTACACATCCAAATGGTCTTAAACAACATGAAAAAAGTCAGACATTTAGCAAGCTTTAGATTCTGAGTAAGTTATTAAAGGAACAGAAACAATGAAACTTAGACATGATGTATTGTGTATTAAATTTGTCAAGGTCAGAGATTAAGTACTTCAAAGACTGGCCAAAATATATGTCAAGTCAAAGTTTATTTAGAAACGTCTGGCTATAGAAATATTATAAATAGTTAAAAGTACTAGACTTGTATCTTTCTGATCTTCTGCATATTCAGTAACCATACTTGGAGGCTAAT
>NW_023413356.1:0-3928 GCF_903995425.1 Onychomys torridus
CTCCCCCTCATTCTATTCCAACACAGTCTCTCAGGGAGCCTGAAGCTCAGTTTCAGCTGGGCTGTCTAGCGAGTGAGCTCAGGATTCACATTTCTCTTTCCCCCATTGCTGAGGCTACAGGCATGCAGGACCACAGTAGCTTTTACATGATCGTATGTATTTGAAATCAGAAGTTCATACATCATCGAAGGTGGACGTGGCCACATTCTGCTTATACTTCCTACCATAAAGTTGATCTGATTTGTGTATGCTGTTCTGGATATTGTAGAAGATTGCTTTATTTGGCTTTTTGTTTGTTTCTGTTTTTTGTATGTTTGCTTTCTTACTTGCTTCATTTAAGCAAGGTGTGGGCTATTATCCCCCGAGTCTAATGCTTTAATTTAGTTGAAGTTTCCATGCAACACTAAATTGTCTAATTAAAAACAGCTCTTAAGTGGACTGGTACACTTACCATTTAAAACGGATTTTTTTTTTCATGTTACCACTTTTTGAAATAGCATAAAAATCCTCAACTGCCTCCAAATTTCCAAATGTCACGAATTCTCTGTGGGAAACACCTGTGACCACAAAGCTTTTTAGATTTTGTGTATTTCTGTATTTTTAAACATTTACAAAAAACGGAGCTGGTCATGGTAATGTATGCCTGTGAACCCAGCACTTGGGAAAGTGAGGCAGAAGGATGAAAAACTGCAAGTTCCAGGCCAGCCGGTATCCCAAAATAGTCATGTTGAAGATCTCATACAACTATAAGCTAAGAAAGCTTCCACTTAGGCCTGGCATTCATCAGTCAGCCCTCCCACCCTCAGAGCCCCAGGGAGATGCCCTACAACATTTGCACTGGGTCTCTGTTGATGATAATCCATTCCATGATGACACATGAGGAATCTTCCATCCTTGGCATCATGTGAGTGGCTCAGAAAGCTCCAGGTTTGGGAGAACTTAGGAGTTTGTTTGCCTTTGGAAATGATCCACTGCTGTGGCAGGGCCCTTGCCCAGCATGTGGGGGCCCCATGTTGTTCCCAACACTGAAAACAAAAACCAAGACAAAAAAAATAACAAACTCCTGTCAAGTTTCCTTCAAAATCCACAGGGACTTGGCTCCACCTTCAGGACCCAGCATGGCCTCTTTGACCTGTGAGAAGGGATATAAGCAGGAGAACAGTACGACATGCTCTGCCCTTGTGTAAACCTTTGGTGACAGTCACCACCCAACCCACTGGAAATCTATCCACATGGTGCCTTGGTGGCACTAATGTCACCAAGCAAAGCATAGGTCCTAGAGTCAACATGGACAGGTAGTGTGGAAAGAATGTCTCCCATGGACAGCAGTGGCTGTCCCTGGGCTGACTCTGTCCTCACACTCCAAGGCTTCCAGTGAGTGTGGATCCCAGGGAGCAGCCCAACCAAATGCCAGCCACTTTATCAAGTTGTAAGTCTTCATTGTGCCAGTGTTAGTCTATTAGGAAGTAATGTGTAAGTGCTCCTCATGCCTTCTCCAGCTTGTGTGTGTGTAGTTTTGCACTTGGGTTATGCCTATGTGCATCTCTGAATCCTGTATTTTCACCCCACCCTGCCTGATATCTCTCTGAAATACTGCAATGTCTTTGATGCTGCAACAACTCCTGACCCGCCTTTGTGAAGTATGATAGGCCTTCCTCTGGTCATATAAAGAATACTGTTTTTCTTCACTCAGTGTTTTGCATTATTTAAGACAGAATACCATCCAAAGGCAGCCCCCACAATGAGCATATTCCCACTCATTTCTTCAACATAGAAGAGAGTAAAGTATATTTAGGGTTAGTTCACTGTGGACATTTCCTCCTAATTATAGAGCCGATACCAGGGAGGGGAGGATCTTTGGATGCATCTTCTGGCATGCTGTGACCTTTAAATCAATTCCAGTATGTCTTACAAAGGCGAGTTCATATTATTGTTGAGATTGTCTCAATACCAATGAAAAAAGGATGGGTATGGGGCTTCCCCTTTCACCAGCATACTGACAGTATAGTGTCCAAGCCTAAGCTTTGGCTCTTAAGATTGTTTTTTGATTCACTTCCTTCCTAAGTGAGTATGTAGAGGCTCTGTCATTCCTGCATTTGAGGCACTATAGGTACCCAGCAGCAGCCATGCTCACTGAATCCACACAAAAGTGTGCCTGGGAGAAACATGACCTCCTCCTAGCCATAGCTACTTCTGCATTCTGCACAGGCTGCCCAACAGTACTGACCAAATCAAAGCAAACAACTATAAATTGTACTTCTTTTCCAACCTGTAAGTTAGAAGACCAAATCTGAACTGATGCAATGGAAATGAAATCCTTGATTCCTCATGCAAATGAGGAATTGCTTCCCTGTAGCTCTGAGAGTCTGACTTGAGGCTGGAACCTACCTCATAGTCCATCTGAAAAATAAAAGGATTAGCTAGGTTAAGTTCATAGTGCTGAAATTTTGGTCTATGAATGTAGCTTCTCCTCTTTCTATTAAAATACATAGACAGTTATTGCAGATGTGATGCTACATGCCTTTAATGCCAACATGTGTGATGCCCAGGCAGGTGAATCTTTGTGAGTTTAAACCAGCCTGGTCTACATATTGAGTTGCCTAGTCAGTCTGAGCTACCTAGTGAGACTCTGTCTCAAAAAAACAAAACAAAAAAAGTTACCCACAAAAGGGAACATTGTGGTTTGAGCTTTTAATGACAGCTCCTGGAGGCAAAGGCAGTTGGATACTTGTGAATTTGAGGCCAGCATGGTTTACATAGGTAATGAGTTCCAGGACTACATGGAGGATCCTGGTCTCAAACACAACAACATAGTTACCAGAAAAGGATAAACGTATAAACCCACACATTAGAATAGTTTGTGAGGGTATCAGTAAAAATATAATTCTCAACATATTTAAAAACATCATTTTTATGTGTATTAATATTTTTGCCTGCATGTCTGTCTATACAGTACATTGCTTGCAGTACCAATAGAGGTCAGAAGATGGATTAATATCCCCCTGGAATTGAAGTTAGAGAGGGCTGTGCAGCTACCTTGTGGAATGAAAGCTCGGTCCTCTTCAAGGGCAATCATACAGTGAACATTTTACTAGTATATCCAACAAGGTGTCCAAATGTTGCATCTTTTGTACTTTGGATGACAAGTGCCAAATATCCTAAGCTCAGTGTTTATTACTCTGTCCATTCAGCAGATGTTATCATTTCTAATGGCAACAGAGCAGTCATTAACCATCTGATGATTTAGTATGTACACATCACATCAGATATCAATGGTTCCTATCTATGTGGAAAGGTGCTGATGTTTATATAACAATGTCAATACCAGGCTTACTTTTTATTTTAAATATTTTATTATTCTGTTGGTGAATTATTAGGCCACTCCCACATAGTTAAAAGGGAGGTTTATTTTTGTGGGTAACTGTAACTTACAAGTGAAGGGATAGGTAACAAGGTCTGGGAAAGGTGAGCACAGCTGGTAGTGTTCTCTGGAGAACTCTGCTGGTCTACCTGCAGCGTCCACGTCCAGGAACCAAGAGAGAGGCATGTCTGGATCTTGGGTCTTCAGGGACCTCTCTTGGCCCCACCAAGTAGGCATGACAATTACCGAAGCCTCAATGGGGGCTGGAACTTCCAGATCAAAGCTGGAATGGCTATCCCACTACATTATTCCAATTTTATATGCATATTTTTATTTAAGTTATCTGAAAATTATTCTGTTCTGGAAGGGTGTGCCACGTCAGCCAGAGATGGCGGCCGCAACATCAAGCCGGAAGAATTTACACAGACTTAATGATAAACATTCAAAAAATCCATACACTCCTTTTTAAAGCAAGAGAAGGACTTGGTCAATAACTCCATTGAGATGTCTGTAAATGATGTAAATGCTCTGAAAGCTTCGGAGCTAGTGTACCGGGTGAGCAATGTT
>NW_023413357.1:0-4254 GCF_903995425.1 Onychomys torridus
ATTCTATACAAGGCAACAGATAAATACCTCTGAATAAGGAAAAAGTGTAAAAAAAAGATGAACAAAAGCCACAGAAGGAATAGAAGGACCCACAAAATAAACATTTACTAATTGAAATTTGTCCACATATATCCCACATTTCAAAGTCTTTCTCATATGCTGCCAAATAGAAGCCACAATGTGTTCCTCACATGGTTTTAGTGATACTTGTTAATAATTTATTTACTTCAAATCTACAATGAAAAGACTTAAAACAAGTTTTTTCCTTTGAAAACCTAAAACAACTGTGATACCTGAAGTGTTAAGCAAACTTCATTCCCTGGACCAAGATCAGGTATTGGATGACTTCCAGTAATTCTTGCAACAAGAAGCTCCAAGGGTCTAACCTACTTGGGAACCAGAATGCACACACATATATCCAAGAAGGACACACACACACACACACACACACACACACACACACCATAATTAAAACAGAAACAAACCATTAAAATAATTATCAATCATGAATGTTTTCTGTTATCATTCTTGTAACATGGGTTTTGAGGCATCTAAATGATTACAGAGTTTTTCTCTGTCATGAATTGGTCCAGGTAATAGAAAGCAAGCATCAAGTCTTGAAGTCTGAGTAATCTATCATATTCAGTCTGTGATATCATTTGAGACAATTTTGAAAATGGTACACTGCAGGAAGAAATCAGTCATGAAGGTTGTCCTGAGCATTTACATCTGCACACCATTTCCAATTTACACATTTGCTTCATGCTACAGGACAAGAAGGTGAATTCTTAGCTGCCTGATTAGCTGCCATATCTGACACTTGTTTCCATGCCACTTTTAAGAGGTTCATGTATTGCTGTGGAACCCAGGGCCAAATTAAACCCTTTACTATGTTCACATAGATATGTTCTATTATCAAAGCAACAGAAAAGGCATATCTATGAAATTTTAGACCAGAATTCATTATCTCATGTATTTGAACAGAGGTATGAAATCTAGAATGTTACTTATCATTTAAATTTATAAGCCTTTTGTCCATATTTGTTGAAATATGTAAACAAAATAAAAAGAGATATAATGATTGATCAGATTATTGACACATTTTAGATTTTTTTCCAAAATAATTCACTTTTTGAAATTAAATTTAAGTATGTTGGCTGAGGATCATAACAATGCATATATAGTCAGATTTCCATTGGTATGCGTTTCTTTCAGATCTTCAAAGTATAATGTCATATTGAAATGCTTTAAGAGACCAATTACACACTAAAATTTTATAGTTACAGGGTTACTTTGTGTTTTTACTAGGCATTGCCACATTGATTATACTCATAGGGTTTCTCTCCAATATATGTTTTATATAGGGTTGTGCAAGGGCTTTACCACACTGATTAGAATTGTATGGTTTCAATCCAGTATGTGTTCTTTTATGTCTTTGTAGATGAGAGTGATGAGCAAAGGCCTGTAAAACACTGATTACATTCATATGGTCTCTCCAGTATGTGTACCCATAAGTACTTGAAGATGACCAGGCTGTGCAAATGCTTACCCACATTGTATATATTCATAGGATGTCTCTCCCGTATGTGTTCTTTCATGCAACTGAAGAGAATTGTGATGAACAAAGGCTTTACCACATTGTTTACATTCATAACTGTCAAAGAGAAAGATGTCAGGAACCAAACATGAAACATGGAGTAGTATTAGCCAGGCAAGAGAACAAGTTACAAGACCACTGCCCTTCCCCAGAACAGTAAGACCTGTTGACTAACCAGAGGCTCCCAAAGATAAGAAGACAATTCACAATCAGGTGTCATGACAAGCAAGTGGAAAGAGCCTAGCAACAGAATAAATGGCCCCTTTCCAGTGACCTTAGCTGACATCTTGCAGTTGCACGATCTGCACTTCTCTCATGTACTGCACCCCTTCCACTTGTAAATGACTGGGCTGTGAAAATGCTGTCCCACATTGTATATATTCATAGGTTTTCTCTCCCTTATGTGTTCTTTGATGCAACTGAAAAGAATTGTGAAGAGCAAAGGCTTTACCACATTGTTTGTATTCTAGAGTTTCTATCCAGTATGTGTTCTTTCATGTAATTGAAGACCAATGTGACGAGTAAAGGCTTTACCACACTGATTACATGCATAGGGTTTCTTTCCAGCATGTGTTCTTTTATGTACTTGGAGATGATCGGACTGTGCAAAGGTTTTACCACATTGTTTACATTCATAGGGTTTCTCTCCAGTATGTGTTCTTTTATGTACTTGAAGATGTCTGGAATGTGAAAAGACTTTACCACACTGATTACCTTCATAGGGTTTCTCTCCAGCATGTGTTCTTTTATGTACTTGAACATGACTGCGCTTTGTAAAGGCTTTACCACATTGATAACATTCATAGGGTTTCTCTCCACTGTTTCCTTTCATGCATTTGAAGAGTACTCTTTTGAGCCAAGGCTTTTACCACACTGATTACATTAATAGGGTTTCTCTCCAGTATGTGTTCTTTTATGTACTTGAAGAGAATTGTGACGTGCAAAGGCTTTACCACATTGTTTACATTCATAGGGTTTCTCTCCATTATGTGTTCTTTTATGTACTTGAAGAGAACTGTGATGTGCAAAGGCTTTACCACATTGTTTACATTCATAGGGTTTCTCTCCAGTATGTGTTCTTTTATGGATTTGAAGAGAATTGTGCTGTGCAAAGGCTTTACCACATTGTTTACATTCATAGGGTTTCTCTCCAGTATGTGTTCTTTTATGTACTTGAAGATGACTGGAACGTGCAAAGGCTTTACCACATTGTTTACATTCATAGGGTTTCTCTCCATTATGTGTTCTTTTATGTACTTGAAGAGAATTGTGATGTGCAAAGGCTTTACCACATTGTTTACATTCATAGGGTTTCTCTCCATTATGTGTTCTTTTATGTACTTGAAGAGAACTGTGATGTGCAAAGGCTTTAACCACATTGTTTACATTCATAGGGTTTCTCTCCATTATGTGTTCTTTTATGTACTTGAAGAGAATTGTGCTGTGCAAGGCTTTACCACATTGTTTACATTCATAGGGTTTCTCTCCAGTATGTGTTCTTTTATGTACTTTAAGATATTTGTGCTTTGCAAAGGCTATACCACATTGTTGACATTCATAGCGTTTCTCTCCAGTATGTGTTCTTTTATGTAATTGAAGAGCACTGTGTTGAGCAAAGGCTTTACCACAATGATTACATTCATAGGGTTTCTCTCCAATATGGGTCCTTCTGTGCATTTGAAGAGTACTCTTTTGAGCAAAGGCTTTACCACACTGATTACATTCATAGGGTTTCTCTCCAGTGTGTGTGCTTTTATGTACTTGAAGATGATTGGGGTTTGTAAAGGCTTTACCACATTGATTACATTCATAGGGTTTCTCTCCAGAATGTTTTCTTCTATCTACTTGTAGAATTTTACATTGAGTAAAGGCTTTGCCACTTTGATTACACCCATAAAGTTTTTTAAGTTTATGTGTAGTTTCATGCCTGTGAAGATGACTGTGTTGTGCAAAGGCTTTACCACAATGATTATATTCATAGGATTTCTCTCCAGTAAGTGTTTTTTCATGCCTTTGAGGATGAGTGTGACATACAAAGACTTTACCACACTCAGTATATTCACGTGCTTTCTCTGTAGTATGATTTCTTTTATGCCTGCAAGAAAAATTGAAACATTTAAAAACTTTATCACATTCATTGCATTGTTGAGTCTTTATATCTGCAACAATTAATTTTACAATTTGGTCTAAACATAAAGAGAAATGAGGTCTTAAAGTTTTAACATGTTATTTACACTCATGTTCATCCCCTGCATTAAGGATGGCTTTGCATATTTGAACATGCCTGTGATGATAAGAGCCTTTATTACTGGCTCATATTTTATGGCATCATTTTTCTTTGAGGTTTTTCACATATTTAAAGAGAATTTGGAGAATTTGGACATTTACCTCATTTATTCCATTGATAAAGTTTCCTATACTGTAAGTTCTGGTACATGTTCATCATTAACCAGGACAAACAGAAGCATTTAAACAGTCTTAGTACTCATAGGGCATTTTTGTGGTGTGCTTGTTGAACTGTTCTGAATGAAGTTGGAAACCTTGTTGTTTTGTAAACCTGAATTCCTACATTCCAAACTAAGTTATATTTCACATTAGAACTTATGAAATATAATCTTTCTAAATTGTTCTGAGATTGAAAGATGTACGTAGATAAA
>NW_023413358.1:0-14245 GCF_903995425.1 Onychomys torridus
AAAGAGAGAGATTTGGTTCCAGGCTCCTCAAATGCCTATCCTTTCCAAAAAGGAACAAAAAGCCAAGAGTTCCCAGCATAAAGCTTTGGCCTTTCCAGTTCCTGACCTTTGAGGGAAAACAATTAAATTCTTAGAATCCTTGAATTTAGGAGCCATGACATACAGGGATGATGTTCTGTTGGTTCCCAGAGACTCCAGGTTCTGTAACCCATTATTGGAAGATTAAGTTCAAGACCACTTCCTCCAGGAAGCTTCTCTTTTCCTGTACAGAACTCATCACACAATTCCCTTGACTATTTCTTTCTTGATACTTTACTCTGAGGCTGAAGGTCAGCTTTCTTCTGTCACTCTCTGTTCTCTCTACCATCTCCATTCTCTTTTTGAATTAGACTCTTCAGTATGCCAACATGTTCGTCAGTAAATGGTGAAGACATTGAATAAACTTCCCAAAGGCAGTTGGTATTGCCACAGCATAGGTGACATCACAGAGGAGGCCAGGGCTCTCCAGGATACAATGGAATGTCCAGGAAGGAGCTTCAGATGTCATGGAAAATGACATTGCTTCCCTGCTAATGATCTTTCCTCATAATACACTAGATGTCAAGCTGACCTTCATAGGAGCTTCTGCTGGGAAACAAGGGAAGCCCTTCAGCACCCTCTTCATCCAAAGCCAGACATCTCTCTCTAATCTATTGGACATCCTTTAGTGTTTTCCATGTGTGGAACTGAATATTTATCTCCCACTGAAATATAATGTACACAAGGTAAAAATATCATAGAAATTTATATATTCTACAGTTCTTTATAACTTCCTGGATCTCCTTATCTTCTTGGTGTCAAGACGTTATAGACTTAATGCTGACAGAGAAGGACACTTGTTATATAATTCCCTGTTAAAGAGACTACAGGAAACAGCTAGGTAGAGTTATGCTAGAGGAAGAGGCTGACACAGCCTAGGAACAAGTACACATAGGAGTGTGATATGGTCATGCAGGTCAGTGTGACTAAAATCTGTGTCATCAGCATGTGTGTAGTGTGTGCTTTACTCACTGTTGTGTAGCTCAAAGTTTTCTGTTGTTACTGGGTAGTACAGGTGTCCAGACCACTGGAGTCTTCCACACAGAACATGAATTTCCTATAGAGCAAAGGATATTCAGGAAAATCCTTTGCAAGGCCTTTCATATATTGGAACATTGGCAAAATGTTTCCACTGGCCTCTCCAGATGAATTGTTCTTAATTTGTCCAATGCTCTGAACTTTTACATTGTATTAACAGTAGTTCCTCTTGTTGTGATGAACCCTAATTGTTTCATTGCTTCTTAACTTTAAGTTTGCTACTGTTATGAATCATAATTCAAATATTTGATTGCAGGATATCTGATATGTAACCCCCAATGGGATGGTGACCCATAGGTTGAGGAACACACTCCTGAATGCAGACAGAAATCCCCACAAATCCTGATAGTGATGCTAGGGCAGTGTGATTCTTAAATTTTATTATCAGTTTGAATTAAAGTAATCACCTGGGAGGAGGGACCCTCAATGAGAAATTATGTAGATAAGATTTACTTTGAACATGTCTCTGTGGGATTTTGTTAATTGTCAATTCAGATAAGACTACATAAAATGGGCAAAATCATTTCATTGTCTGTAACCTATACTGTGTAAGTATGAAGAACCTAGAGCATAAGCATAAATAAACAGGCAGCATGGGTACATTTGTTTACCTCTGTTCTTGGCTGTAAATGTGATATGAGTAGCTGTGATCATACCTTGATTTCCCAAAAATGGAACTATTACCTGGAATTGTGGGCTATGATCAATTTTTCCCATTCTAAGTTGCTGTGCCTTATAACTCAATGTAATAAAGATGTTAAGGAAGCTCTCTATGACAGATAGGTTTTCAGAAGTCAGTGAGATGTGTATTTCATGAAATGCTCAATAGCACCATATTTGTCTCAGAAGAAGAGATCCTACTTGTTAGTTATTTGGCGGCACCCTTACCCTGTGAAGAAATATCATGAAACACAACAGAATCCATTAACAAGAGTTTTATTAAGACAGGAAAGAGAGACAGATGTGAGAGGCCTGTGGACAACACACATGAATAAAGAAGGAGTTAGGAACATGGTGCTGACTTGTAAACTTTTATTTTTCCTTAACTGGCCCTTTTGAGCTACATCCAAGGCTATCCAATGAGAATAAGGTCTTGGACAAGGAACTGCAATAACCATAGTTACAAGTTTAGAATGCAGGTCTGAGGAACAGAGTGCAAATCAAGGGCAGGACAGCAGGCACACCCAGGAAATTCTTGGTTATGTCTTTGGCAGTTTAGCATCTCTGCATGTCAGTTTCTTCTACCTAGAAAAAGATGGGTTGGGATGCACAATGGAGATGGGTCTTGTCACAAGGCAAGACGTAAAATCAATTACTTTATAACTGGGATTTTGTTTGTTTGCATGTTTTTTGATGGGGGTGATGAGCTAGCATGCATATGAGCTAAGCTGCACATCTCTTTCTGGTGAACATCTGTTTCTGGAAACAGAGGAATCAGATCCTAAACTTACAAAAAATGCTGAAAATGATGCATTATAACAGAGAATCACTTCACTTAGTTGAACAAAAAATTAAGACTTCTCTTCATGACTCTTACCAAACATTGTGTGATGCTCCTGTCCTTTACCATTTGGAATGACTCACCAGCTAGCTATTCTTTATTGATTCTTTAACCACTTTCTGGTACTAAATGCAAAGGAGATGGAGAGGGAAGGTAGAAATCACCATGTTTGATCCTAAATATAGAATTGTGTTTGCCTCTTCTAATCTCAGAAATCTAATCCTTATCTAGCTAATCTAATAACAAATAAATGCCACCTGTGCCCATTGGTGTATTTTAATAGAAACACATTAACTATTTTGGTGACTTACTTGTACTCATGTAGTGTATATTGAATCCAGCTATTTTCTTCATGTCTTGCTATTCTTATTTGGAAGGTTTGCTTGGTTGCATGTAAGTAAACCACCCCAATTAAAATGGGGGGAAATTTTAAAAAATGAATTACTGTAACAGAATTTGTTTGGGACTTGTAAAAGTTTTTTCATTGAAAAAGTCAGAATTTAAGAGGATCGTGTTACGTGCCAGATGCAGAAATCAGAGTCAGCAAAGCTTGCAAAAACAGATTTTTTAGCACTTTCAGAGCAGCAATGTATTTTTTGTTTATTTTTTAATTGTATAATTAATTTAATTTTATATATTAGCTACAGATTCCCTGGTCCTCGCTCCTGCTCCCCTGCCCTCCCTGCATTACAACACCCATTCCCATCTCCTCCAGGGCAAGGTCTCTCCTTGAATTCAGCTCAGCATGGTAGATTCAATCAAGGCAGGTCCAGTCTTCTCTTCCCTTAACCTAGGTTGAGCAAAATATCCCAGCATAGGCCCTGGGCTCTAAAACATGAGGCCATGCACCAAGGACAGGTCCCAGTCCCAATGCCTGGGGGCCTCCTAACCTCAAGTTCATCAGCTCTCTCACTTACCCAGAGGGCCTGATCCAGTTCCATGGGGACTCCTCAGCTATTGGTATATAGTTCATGTATTTCCACTAGTTTGGCTCTTTGTCGCTATGCTTTTTCCAACCATGGTATCAATATCTCTTGCTCATATAATCCTCCTCCCTCTCACCTATTGAACTCCAGCTACTCCACCAGGGGCTTGGGTGTGGATCTCTGCATCTGCTTCCAACAGATAGATGAGAGTACTAGCATGACAGTTAGGGTGTTCAGCCTTCCAATCACCAGAGTAGGTCAGTGCAGGCACTCTTTTGACCATTGCCAGTAGTCTATCATGGCGGTATCTTTATGGATTTCTGGAGACCTCTCTAGCACTTTCCTTCTTCCTATTCCCATGGGGTTTTCACTTATCATGGTATCTCTTTCATTGTTTTCCCTCTTCATTCCTGATCAAGCTGAGACCTCCTGCTCCCATAAGCTCTCTTTCCCCTGACACTTCATTACCCTACCCCTCAAGTCATGTCCAGTTTGCTCATGTAGATCTCATTCATTTGTCTGTTGCTGGGCAATCCCTGTGTCTTTCTCAGAGTCCTCTTTACTAGGTACCCTCCCTGAAGTTGTGAATTGCAGTCTGGTTATCATTTGCTTTACATCAAGTATCCACTTATGTGTGAGCACATACATATATGAATGCTCAATCACACCACAAGGGCACATGTCCAGCTATGTTCTTAGCAGCATTGTTTGTCATACTGAGAACCTGGAAACAACCTAGATGCCCTACAACTGAAGAATGGATAAATAAAATAGGGTACTTGGGTTGGGGATTTAGCTCAGTGGTAGAGCGCTTGCATAGCAAGCGCAAGGCCCTGGGTTCAGTCCTCAGCTCAAAAAAAATATATGGTACTTATACACAATGGAGTACTACCTAGCAGAGTAAAACAATGACATTATGTGGTTTTCATGCAAATGGATGGAATTAGAAAAAACATCCTTAGGGAAGAAACACAGACTCGGAAAGACAACCATGTTTTTCTAATTTCTTGTGTTCAATATGGATATTTTGGATATTAGACATTTATCAGGTGAGAATATTCATGTTGCTGCATCATGAGGTTTGCAGTCAAATGGATGGATCTAGAAAAAAACATTCTGAGTGAGGTAACCCAGACTCAGAAATACAAACATGGTATGTACTCACTCATAGGAGAATACTACATGTAAAACAAAATGACTAGACTGCTACTCACAACGACAGGTAGACTACCTAGAAAACAGGACCCTAAGAAAGACACAGAGATCACCCAATGACAGAGAAATGGATGAGATCTACATGAACAACCTGGACATGAGTGGGGTAATGAAGGGCAAGGTTCAAGGGAAAGAGAGCTTATGGAAATGGGTGTACCCAGCTGAATCAAGAACAGAAAGGAAGAACAAGGAACAAGAGACCACGATAAATGAAGAACACTTGAGAATAGGAAGAAGCAAAGTGCTAGAGGATTGCCCAGAAATCCACAAAGATATCCCCACTGTAGACTATTGGTAGAGAGAAAGCACAAACTGAGCTACTCTGGTGATCAGCTAGCCAAACACCCTAATTGTCATGCTAGAAATATCATCCAGTACTAAGGAAAACAGATGCAAATATCCATGGCTCAGCCCCAGGTAGAGCTCCATGAGTCCAATTGGAGAGAAAGAGGAGGGATTGTATGAGCAAGAATTGTTGAAACCAAGATTGGAAAAACCACGGGGACAAATAGCCAAACAAAAGGAAACACTGGAACTATGAACAAATAGCTGAGGAGCCCCCAGATCTAAATAAGTGAGAATGTTGATTAAATTGAACTGTTTGGGAGGCATCCAGGCAGTGGGACAGGGACCTGTCCTTAGTGCATGACCTGACTGTTTGGAACCTGGGGCTTATGCAGAGACACTTCACTCAACCTGGAAGAAGGGGACTGGACCTGCTTGGACTGAATCTACCAGGTTGAGCTGAATCCCCAGGGGAGTCTTGCCCTGGAGGAAATGGGAATGGGGGGTGGGCATGGGGAAAGGCAGGGCTGGGGGCAGGAGGGACAGGGGAACCCACGGCTGATATGTGAAATTAAATTAAATTAAATTATAAAATAAAATAAAATAATAAAAGAAATGGAGATTTTTCTGAATAGGTACCAAAAACACAAACTAAATCAAGTACAGCTAAACAATTTAAATAGACCTATAGCCCCTAAGGAAGGAGAAGCTATAGTGATATTTTATTTGTATTGAAATGTGATTTTATTTATATGTTAATAAAGTAGCCTTTAGGTCAGAGCAAGCCAGAGCAGAAACTGGGTGGTAGTGGTGCACGCCTTTAGTCCCAGAACTTGGGAGGCAGAGCTAGCTAGATCTCTGTGTGTTCAAGGACACAGCCAGCATGGCAGACACACGCCTTTAATCTCAATAGCAACCATAGAAGACCTGGAGGTCTGTACAAACAGGCAGTGACAAGGAGGTCATGTGGCTGGGTTTACAACCAATGAGAAAACAGAACAGAAAATCTATAAAAAAGATAGAACACACAGAGGTAGCTCTCTTTTGGAGAGGAAGAACAGCAGAAGCAGTGAAGGTTAAGGTTTTCCACTCTTGCTCTGACCTCGTGGTTTTAACTCTTCAATTGGTTCTGTGTTTCTTATTTAACAAGCCAGTTACATCTACAAGAAGCAGTCTTCTATAGTTTGTCAACCAATAAAAGCCCATGGACAGATGATTTCAGCACAGAATTCTACCAGATTTTCAAAGAGGAGCTTATACTGATACACCTCAAATTGTTCCACACACTAGAAACAGAAGCAATATTGCCAAATTTCTGTATGAGGCTTTAGTTACCCAAATCAAACAAAGATACAACAAAGAAACATAATTACAGATCAAACAACCCTCATGAACATAGATGGATATATACTCAATGAAATACTGGCAAACCAAATTCAAGAATATATCAAAATATCACCCACCTTGTACAAGTAGGCTTCATCCAAGAAATGCAGTCATGGTTCAACATAATAAAATCTGTGAGTCTAATCCATTATATAAACAAACTGAAGAAAAGAAATACATGATATTCCCATTAGATTCTGTTAAAGCCTTTGAAAAAATCCAACACCCCTCCATGATAGCCTCAAGGTCTTGGAGAAAGAAGGAATACAGGGAACATACCGAAAAGTAATAGAGGCAATTTACAGCAAGCAAACTTGAAATTAAAGGAAGAAAAACCCAAATATCCAAAATATACATACTGTACACAAGAAATTAAACAAAAGATAAATTATCATCTGATAAAGGTCTAATATTAAAAATATGCATATGGAACACAATTAGATACATAAAACAAAAATTCTCATGTGATAAATGTCTAATATCTCAAATATACATATTGAATACAAGAAATTATATAAACAAAAATTCTCATCTTATAAAGGTCTAGTATGCAAAATATATATAAGAACACAAGATATAAGATCAATAAAACAAAAATTCCCACCTCATAAAAGTGTAACATTGAACATAAACATAGAGAAAACAAGAAATCAGAAAACCAAAAAAAAAAAATTCTTAGGTGATAAAGGTCTCATATGAGAAATATACTTATTGAAAAAAATAAAATAAAACAAAAATTCTGTAATGATAAAGGTCTATTATAAAAAATATACCTATTGAAAACAAGAAATCAGATAAATAAAACAAAAAAAATTCTCATGTGCAAAAGGAATAATATCTCAAATATCCTTGTTGAACAGAGGAAATCATTTCAATAAACAAAAATTCTCACCTGATAAATGTCTAATTTAGAAAATATATATATTGAATACAAAAAATCATCTACATAAACCACAAAATGTATATTCAAAGTATACATATTGACATTATTAGATAAACAAAACAAAATTTCTCATCTGATAAATTTGTAATATTGAAACCCTAGTGAACACAAAAATAAAAAAAAACAGGAATTATCACCTAAAAAAGTCTGACATCTAAAATATACACATTGATACATTAAATTACATATATGAAACAAAAACACTCACTTAATAAAAGTCTAATAACCAAAATATACAAGAAAAAACTTAAAGAAAAATTCTGATGTGATAAACGTGTAATGTCACAAATATGCCTATGGAAGATAATTAGATAAATAAAACAAAAATTCTGAAAAATATCAAGATTATACTTATTGAACACAAGAAATTATATAAGACAAAACTTTGCACCATTAAATTTCTAATTTCCAAAATATATATATTGAATACAATAAATTATATATATATATATATATATATATATATATATATATATATATATATATATATATATATAACAAAAATTGTCACCTGAAAAAGGTCTAATATCCAACATATTTTTGCTGAACCCAAGAAAATTTGATAAGCAAAAATTTCACATGTAAAGTTCTCATATACAAAATACATCTGTTAAACAATAGAAATCAGTTAAATAAAACAAAAATTCTAACATGATAATTCTAATTAGCAAAATATACATATAAAACACAAGAAAACAAAAACCACAAAACAAAAATTCTCATCTGATAAATGTAAATATCAAAAATATACATATTTAACACAGAAATAGGATAAAAGAAATTCTCATCTGATAAAAGTCTTATATACAATCATACACATAGGGCCCAAAAATCAGATATATAAACAAAAATTCTCAACTGATAAAGATCTAACTTAAGAAATATCCATACTGAACACAGGAAATGAAATAAAACAAAAATTATCACCTGATAAAGGTCTAATATCCAAAATATACTTACTGAACACAAGAAACTTAATAAAAAGAAGTTTTCAAATGCTAAATATGTGATATCCAAAATATACATATTAAACTAAAGAAATGAGATAAATAAAACAAAAATTCTCATCACATAAAGGTCTAACATCCCGAATTGAAAAATTGAACATAATTAGATAAATATAACAAAAATTCTCATTTGTTAAAATACTTACATCTAAAATTTACATTTGGAACAAAGAAATTAGAAAAAACAACAATTCTCCTCAGTAAAGGTGCAATATCCAAAATAACACAAAGTATAATATCCAAATTACATATATTAAATAGAAGAAAGCAGAAAAAGAGAACAAAAATTCTCATATAAAACATTCTAATATTCAAAATGTACTTACTGAACACAAGAAAACAGATAATAAAACAGAAATTATCAGATAAAAAAACAGAAATTATGATCAGATAGGGATAGTATCCAAAATATACCCATTGAACCCAAGATATCACATAAATAAAACATAAATTCTCAGCTGATAAAAGTCATATCCAAAATATACATATTGAACACGAGAAATCAGATAAGTAAAACCAAAATACTTATCTCATAGAGGTCTAATATCCAAAATGTACATATTGAACATTATTAGATAAATAAAACAAAAATTTTCACTTAATGAAGGTCTAATATCCAGAATATATAGATTGAACTCAAGAAATTAAATTTTTGAATATTAGAACTTTATCAGGTAAGAAATTATGTTTTACCTAATTTCTATGTTCAATATGAATATATTTGATATTTGATCTTTATCACTTGAGAATTTTTTGTTTTTCTGATTACTTGTGTTTAATTTGGATATTTTGGATATCAGACATTTATCAAATGAGAATTGTTGTACTTTTTTTTCTAGGGTGCAATATATACATTTTGTATATAGACCTTTTTCAGGTGAAAATTTTTGTTTTATTTAATTTCTTGAGTTCAATCGATATATTCTGGATATTAGACCTTTATGAAGTGAAAATATTTGTTTCAATTATAATAATGTTCAATATGTATATTTTAGAAATTAGACCTCTATGAGATAAGTATCTTTGTTTTACTTATCTGATTTCTTGTGTTCAATATGTATATTTTGGACATGACTTTTATCAGATGAGAATTTATGTTTTATTTATGTGGTATCTTGGGTTCAGTGTGTATATTTAAGATACTAGCTTTTTATATGATCATAAATTATGTTTAATTTATCTGAAAATTTTGCTTTTATTTATCTGATTTCTTGTGTTCAGTAAGTACATTATGATTATTGATTTCTTGGGTTCAATATGTATTTTGGATATTAGACCTTGATCAGATCAGAATTTTGTTTTGTTTAATTTCTTATGTTCCATCTGTATATTGTACATAACAGACTTTTATCTGATGGAAATTTGTGTTTTCTTTATCTATTATGTTCAATATGTATAAATTGGATATTAGAGCATTATTAGATGAGAAATTTTGTTTTATTTATGTGATTTCTTGGGTCCAGTACCTCTTCTGTTGATGTTAGAACACAATCAAATGAGAACTTTTCTTTCATTTATCTGATTTTTGTTCAATATGTATATTTTGATATTACATAACTTTATCACATGATATTTTTTATTTATCTAATTTTTTTGATCAATAAGTATATTTTAGGTATTAGATGAGAATTTTTGTTTTATTGAACTTCTAGTGTTCAATATGTATATTTTGGTTATTAGAATATTTACAAGGAAACATTTTTGTTTTATTTTATTTCTTATATCTAATAAATATATTTTGATATTTCAACTTTATCAGATTGGAATTTTTTATGTATCTGATTCTTGGCTTTCAATGTGGTTTTCTGGTAATTAGACTTTTAACAGGTTAGAATTTTTGTTTTATATAATTTCTTGTGTTCAATATGTATATTTTGAATATTAGACTTTAATCAGATGAAAATTTTGGTTTTATTTATCTGTGTTCTTGTGATCATTGTCCATATTTTTTATATTAGATATTTATCTGCAGAGAATTTTTATTTAATTTTTGTTCAATAATTATATTTATATTTGACCACTATCACATGAGAATTTTGTTCTTTTTATGATTTCTTGTGTTTATTATTTATATTTTGTATATTAGACATTTATCAGATGAGGATTTTTGTTTATCTGAATTCTAGTGTTCAATGTATTTTTTCAATATTAGACCGTTAAGAGAGAAGAATTTTTAATTTATTTAGTTTCTTGTGTTCAGTAAGTATTTTTTTATTATTAGACATTCATCAGACAAGAATTTTTGTTTCATATAATTTCTTGTGGTCAATATATTTATTTTTGATTATAGACTTTAATCAGATGAGATTTTTTTATTTATCGGTTTTCTTGTGATCAGTATGTATACTTTGGATATTAAATCTTATCTGCAGAAAAATTTTCTTTTATTTAATTTTTTGTGTTCAATAATTATATTTTTGATATTTGGACATTATCACATGATAATTTGGTTGTTTTAATGATATGCATATTTACTATGTATATTTTGGATGGTAGACATTTATCAGTTGAGAACTTTTATTTTATTAAATTTCTTTTATTCAATAAGTATGTTTTTGTTATTAGATTTTTATCAAATGATAATTTTTGTTTTATTTGATTTCTTATATTTAATATATATTTTGAATATTAGATTTTTATCAGATAAAGATTTGTTTTATTTAGATTTTTGTGATCAGTATGTATGTTATTGATATTAAAATTTTTTCAGATGATTATTTGTTTCATTTACCTAATAATGTTCTTTATGTATATTTTTGATACTAGACTTTATTAGATGAGAATTTCCCTTATTTACTTGATTTTTTGAGTTCAATATGTATGTTTTGGATATTAGACCCTTTCAATTAGAATTTTTTTAATCTTTTTTTTTGAATTCAATATGTACTTTGGATATTACATATTTATCAGATGATAATTTTATTTGGTTTATCTAGTTTCTTGGGTTGAATATGTACTTTTGATATTAGACCTTTTTGGGATGAGAATATTTGTTTTTTCTAATAATGTTCAATATTTTTTTTGATACTGAACTTTTATTAGATGAGAATATTTGTTTTATCTATCTGATTTCATGGGTCCAGTATGTATATTTTATATATTAGATATTTATCTGATGACAATTTTTGTTTAATTTATATCATTTCTTGTGTTCAATATGTAAGTTTTAATATTAGACTTTTATCAGAGGAGAATATTTGTTTTATTTAATTTCTTGTGTTCAATTAATATATTTCTGATATTAGACCTTTTTCAGATAAGAATTTTTGTTTTATTTATCTGATTTCTTTGGTTCAATATGGAATTTTGGATATTTGATCTTTATTAGAGTAGAATTTTTGTTTTATTTATTTAATTATGTTTAAAATGTATATTTTTTGCATTAAACATTTATAAGAAGGGAATTTCTGTTTTATTAACCTAATTAAGTTTTATATGTATATTTTTGATATTAGACTGATATCAGATGCAAATTTCTGTTTTATTTAACTGAATTCTTGCCTTCACTCTCTATTGTATGTATAACAGACCATTATCAGATGCAAATTTTTGTTTTAGTCATCTGAATTCTTGTGTTTAACATGTATATTCAGGATTAAGACTTTTGTCAGGTGAGAAAAAATTTTGTTATTTAATTTCTTGTGTTCAATATGTATATTTTTGTTATTAGACCTTTATCAGATGAGAACTTTTGTTTTATTTATCAGATTTTCTTGTCTCCACTCTGTATAATATCAATAATAGGCCTTTATCTGATGAGATTTTTTTGTTTTATTTATTTGATTTCTTGAGTTCAATATGCATATATTTGATATTATACCTTTACAAAATAAAAATTTCATTTTCTTTATCTGATTTCTTGCATTCAATATGTATTTAGGATATTAGAAATGTATCAGATGATAACTTGTGTTTTATTTATCTAGTTCCTTGGATTTAATATCTATTTTGGATACTAGACAATTCTCATCTGATAAACATCTGATATCCAAAATATCCAAACTAAACACAAGTAATCAGAAAATCAAAAAATACTCAAGTGATAAAGCTTAAATATCAAATACATTCATATTGAACATAGAAATTAGGTAAAACATAATTTCTCACCTGATAAAGTTCTAATATTCAAAATATACATATTGAACAAAAGAAATCAGAAAAAGAAAGCAAAATTCTTATGTGATACAGGTCAATATCAAAAATATGCTTTTTTGAACATAAAAATTAAATAAGGGCCAGAGTGATGGCTCAGTGGTTAAGAGCATTGACTGCTTTTCCAAAGGTCCTGAGTTCAATTCTCAGCAATTACATGGTGGCTCACAACCACTTGTAATGATATCTGGTGCTCTTTTCTGGCCTGCAGGGACACATTCAGGCATAATACTGTATATATAATAAATAAATAAATCTTTAAAAAATTAAACAAAACAAAAATTATCATCTGATAAAATTTGAATATCCAAAACATACATATTGAATACAAGAAATTGGATGAAAACAAAAAAAATTCTCAACTGATAAAGATCAACTATACAAAGTTTACACATTGAACACATGAAATTAGATAAATAAAACAAAAATTCTCATGTAATGGAGGTATAATATCCAAAATATTCATTTTGAATATAATTAGATAAATAAAAAAATTCTTATCTGATAAAGTCTATGATCCAAAATATACACATTGAACATAAGAAATTAGATAAAGAAAAGAAAATTTCTCATTTGATAAAGGTCTAATATAAAAAATATGCATATTGAACACAAGAAACCAGAGAAACAAATGAAAACTTCTCATCTCATAAAGGTCTTAATAACCAAAATATAGTTTGAACATAATCTAAATGAATGAAACAAAATTCTCATGTTGTAAGTTCTAATATCAGAAATGGTACCTATTGAACACCAAGAAATTAAATACATCAAAATTTCTCATCTAGATAGAAGGGTCTAATATCCAAAATAATACAAATTGACTACAAGAAATAAGGGCCAAACAATTTTTCACCAGTTATGTTAATATCCAAAATATATATATTAACACAAGAAATTAGCATAAGGTAAACAAAATTGATCATCTGATAAAGGTTGAATTTCCCAAATATACACATTGAACACAAGAAATCATGTAAATAAGAAAAAATATGCTGATGAAGGTCTAATAGTCCAAAAGATACATATTGAACAGACTTAGGGTAAATAAAACAAAAATTCTCATCTGATTAAAGTTCTATGGTATAAAAAATATACATACCCGAGCCACAAGAAATTTTTACAAAATAATAACTTTGCACCTGAAAAAAATCCTAATATAAAAATATGGCATATCGAACAAAGAAATTAAATAAAAGTTCTCATCTGATAAAGGATTAATATTCAAATGCTAATATTGAACACAAGTGAATATACCAATAAAACCAAAAATAGTCATCTGGTAAAGGTCTAAGTGTAAAAATATATTTAGTGAACACTCAAAAATAAATAAAACAAAAATTCACACTGATGAGGTCTAATATCAAAAATCTTCCTTTGAAAACAAGAATTTAGATGAACTAAACAAATATTCTCACAAATAAAGGTTTAATATCCAAACATTTCAGAGAAAGACATTGTGAAGTAGGATGTTTTTGATTTAGACATTTTCAGATAATAATTTTTGATTTTCTTAATTTCTTGGGTTTCCATATTCATATATTTGATAATAGACATTCCACATGAGAAATTTTACTTATGTAATTATGTTCAATATGCATATTTTGGATTTTATACTTTTATCAGATGAGAATTTTTTTATTTATATAGTTTCTTCGGTACAATTTGTATAGTTGGGATTTTAATCCTTTATCAGATAAGAATTTTTGTATTA
>NW_023413359.1:0-18952 GCF_903995425.1 Onychomys torridus
CGAAGTGCTGAGGATTAAAGGCATGTGCTGCCGCTGCTGCTGCCACCGCCACCACCACCACAACCACCTGGCTTTGAATCTACTTTTAAAGAGCAACAACTTGTTTTAAAATATTTTACATTGCTATAGATTTTAGTTTATTGATAAAAATTTTAAGTTAATTTTGTTATACTTAAATGTATATTTCTAACTCTTGTCTAAGGTATGCTTGTGCAGCTCATTTGAATTGTATGGATATTAAGAAATACAGGTTTATAATTAGTCTTCTTTGAAAGTCAAATTTTAGTCATGTTAGTTAAGCTTTCTAGGTTTACATAGATATAATTCAATTAGGTACATATCTTCAAACTCTTCAAAGACCTACAGAATATGGTTTTCACAATGCTTTAAAAACTTAGACTTTCTGGATAGTGAGACATGTCTGCTCCTGGCAGCACCAGTTTACTTCAAAGAGAAAGATGGGTATTAAAGGCTCTCTAGAATGAGTTTATCTTCTTCTTGGCAAAAATTGCCATTGGGGCAAGAGGTTGCTCTTGCCTGGACTGCTAACAGTATGTTGTATAAACTGAACATACAGGACCCATAAGAAAATGACTACTGAATTTGCCAAAATTGGGCCAAATGGTTCTTCAGGTCCCTGCTTTGCATAGAACACTCCCAAATATTCTACAGGATGTGGGAAGAAGCAATTAAAAATCTCTAGTTCTATTGACTGAAGATGGATGCTCCAACATGACAGAGGATCTTTGGGTCACTGTCCAGGCAGGCAACTATCTGTCATTTCCTCAATTTGGAAAGTAGGTTGCAATGTATTTCCTGTTTACTAATGTAATATTAGATCCTTCTATGGTCTTTGATGAAGTTGAAGACTAGATAGTTTTACTCTGGAGTTCTGATAGAACCCTGTCAATCTGGTCAAGTTTTTTTTTAAGGTGGCATTTCATACCAGCTTCAGTCCCATTGGTTCTGATGTTCTGTGTACATCTTTATTTCATGTTGTTGAAATTTGGTATGTTATCTTCATATGGAATTTCATCTATTTCTTGTTTTATTTGGTGTATATATATATTGAGAGAGGGTTTCTCTGTGTACTTTTGGTGCCTGTCCTGGATCTTCCTCTGTAGAACAGTCTGGCCTTGCACTCACAAGATCTGTCTGGCTCTGCCTCCTGTGTGCTGGTATTAATGTGTGAGTCACCACCACCAGGCCAGAAATTCATCTATGTCAATAAGAGTTTCAAATTTAGGGTAATAAACATCTTTAATGACAGTAAGCAGGAAATCCAGTTGATAACTCGTTTCCATCAAGTAGGCTATGCAATTACATTGGTTAAATTCCAGACATGATAACAGGACTGGTACTGTTGAAGATATGAATTTTGGTGGACAAGAAACAACCACCACTTTACTCCACCATCATAATCCCTAACACTTAATCTAAACATTTTCTTTGTACCCACAGGTAAATTAGTATTGACTCCTCATCAACAAACATTCTCTTTTCATCAGAGAACACTACAAAAATGTCCAAGTAATCAAAATGCAGAGTTGTGGATTTTGTTGTGAGATTGTTTCTCCTGCTGTATGAGACAAAGTTCTCTAATGTAACAGAATTTATAGAATGAATGTGTGTGTGTGTGTGTGTGTGTGTGTGTGTGTGTGTGAATGTGTGTGTGTTTTAGAGATTTACTGTAATGACTTACAGACTGCTTTCCAGTTAATCCAACTCTGGCTGTAGGTAAAAGAAGTCCAAAAATCCAATAATTTCTTAGTTCCAAAGGATCATTGTCTCACCTGTTGTTTCGTATATTATGGAAGCCCAAAGAAGAATCCAATGTGAGTGAAGGAATGGATATGCTAGCTAGAAAAATAGTCAACAAAAAGGCAGGGATCAATGACTCCTAATCCCATGTGTTTGCATACTTTCAGCAGATGATGTTGCCAGATTAAAGGTATATCTTTTTCTCTCTCTATCTTGATCAAAAGAGTGTGTCCTTCAGCCCACAATGTGGCTTAATGGCATTTGTCTAATATCTCAATGTTCCAGACTAGAAGTAGATTCAGTCACTTAAAAATAAGCAAAAGTAATGTCTCTCAGGTATGCTCTCCATTTCTGGAATCTCATTCATTCCAGCTGTAATCAAGTTGACAACTAAGAATAACCATCACTCCTACCAGTGCTAGAAGCGTTTCTATAAAATCTCACCAACATGGCATTCCAAATATGAGTTGAAAAAGGAGAAGAACAGTGAATATGCCAAAGTGGATTGGGAAAAACCCACAAAGCTCAATCCTACAGAGAGGATTACAGGCAAGTGGGGGGTTCTGGGAGCATGAGAAATAGTCTCCCCCTGGGAAGAGCACTCTAACTGGATATTGAATATCAAATGGTCAACAATGAAAACACATATACAAGAAACATAATATACACTAAGCAATTTAGTTATGATTATTTGTGCATACAAGTAGACATATATGCACACAAAAAAAATAATGAAAAATATGTCATGAATTTAAGTGCAAGCATATGCCCCGGCCAGCGGGGTTTCAACAAGGATGACCCACCTGTGGGAGAGAATGAAAGAGACAGGGGAAAGAAGAGACAGACAGCAAGACAAGATTCTGATCAAGCTGCCGATCTTTATTTTAATCCACAAAGCTCTTATAGCATAGCAGGGGAAGGGGCAGGAAGGAGGGAAGGGAAAAGGGGTGTGTAAACATGGAAGGGGTGCAAGATGTATGAGGCACATTGTGCAACAGCATGATGTCAGCTAAGGTCACTGCTCAGGGCCAGTTTATTCTGTTGCTAGGCTACCTGACCATGGAATGCTCTTTACGTTTGGTTGTCATGGCACCTGACTGTGGGATGTTCTCTTATCTTTGGGGGCCTCTGGTTACTGCTCTGGGAAGGGGCTTATGACTTGTTCTCTGGTCTAGCTAGTACTTTCCATGGTTCATGTTTGGTTCCTGACATCTTGGTCCTTAACAAGCGTAGAGTTGTATGGAAGGTTTTGTAGAGAGAAAAGTTAGAGGGGGAAAGTTCTAATTATGTATGTTTAAATTCAAGGTCCAATGCTATTCCATTTACAAGCAAAGTGGTAGATATGAAAGACAGACTTTATGTTTGAATAGATAAGCAAAGAATTGTCCTTTTGTCCACAGTAATAAGTTTAATAATATTGCATACTGACAATTTTAACATTAACATGCAAGAAAAGGTAGTATATGGGATTATTTTATAAGCATTTTGATCCACTACCAAGAGGGTAGAAATATCTGAATGAACCACATTGTTATAATCTAAAATTTCCCTAATAAATTACAAATATGCCATCTTAGGCAAAAACAACAATTTCAGAAGTTATGAAGAACATTTCATTTCTGAATAGCTACAAAAATTGAGGGAAGTCTTGTTGCAGGATATTTTTTTACACTGTGTGACAAATACCATCACTTTTTAGTGCTTTTCAAATGTAATAGTGCTCAGAAGATTAGTTCAGGAGAGAATATGAGAATTTTGTGCCTGAAATTTATAGTTTATAATGTATTCCTTTTTAGTAGTTATCCTGTACAGTCTAACAGATTTTAGGTTACCAGAGATTATGATTCTTCCTTTACTTCTATTATACAGCACTAGCGATGACCTATTCTTTCTGAGTCACGAGTCAGGAATAAATGTAAACCTGGCAGTCAGAGCTCATTCCCCAAATCTCTGCTTTAAAAAGTTGCAGGTTCAGGGTTGGTGAGTAGGGACATGACTCTCAGAGGAACTGACTAGAGGAAAGCAATCATGAGGAATGTCCTTTCTGCATCAAATGTGATGGATTATGCACATGAATCAGTCAGTGTCCTCAGGACATTATTTCTGATGTATTCCATGTAATGCTTCCTAATGAGGCCCAGACAGTAATGGCTGCACAGTGGGATCCTGTTTAGGCAATAAAAAAAAGAAATAAAATGCTGATCTCAAGCCAGGTGTAGTGGTATATTCCTGTAATCCCAGCACTTAAAAGAAGGAGATTGTGGACCTCTGTGAGTTTGAGGCCAGTCTGGCCTACAATGCCCCTTCTAGAAGAGCCAAGGCTATACAGAGAAACCTTGCTTCATAAAACAAAACATAACAATAAGCCCAAAACACTAATCTCTCTAGTTTGGCATGTACAACTGAGCATTCTAACCAAGTGTGTGATGTGAGTAGCAATTCTCCTGACAAACATGTGGAGACATCTTCATTACCATGGTATTAAACACCAAAGAGAAATAAAGGTAGAATACTGTGGTAGTTTAAATGTAATCACCCCCCATTTGGAGAGGCACTATGAGGAGGTGTGGCTTTGTTGGAGCAGGTGTGGCCTTGTTGAAGGAAGTGTGTCACTGTGGGGGTGAGACTGGAGATCTCCTTTGTTTCAGCTTCACTCAGTATGACACTGAGTTGACCTCCTGTTGTCTGGAGATACAGGACTCTCAGCTACTACTCCATCTTGTCTGCCTGCATGCCGCTATGATGATAATGGACTGAACCTCTGAAACTGTAAACTGCCGCCTCAATTAAATGTTTTCCTTTAGAAGAGGTGCCATGGTCTTAGTGTCTCTTCACAGCAATTGCAGTCTTAACAAAGTCAACTACAATCTGAATCTACACTCAAGAACTTGATTTTCATGGTAGGATCAAGACACTTGTTCAAGCCATGTTCTGCACTGTCTAGATTCCTTAAACTTTTAGTAGTAGGAACCAAGTATTACTTAGCATTAAACACCAAGCTTTGGCTCTTAAGTGCAAATAGTTTTAAGATATTGTGAAAACTCTCATGTACTTCAATATGAGCTCTTTAAAACCATGATTCAAGGAAGTGGGACAGTTTCCACAAATAAAGCCTACATGACACTCACTCACTACTATATAACAATATAGGCCTTCTTATTGAACAATTACACATCACATCAATGTCTTTTTTCTGCATGTGTTAAAATGGAAATTGTTTAAAAATGACTGGTAATAATTTCACGTGAGATATTTATTCTTGGGTAAAAATGATCTGGGAAGGCTAGAATGGACAAAATTTCTGTAAGTATGGATTTATGAAATTACATTGTATACCTGTAGTTATAAATACAACATGGTACATTCATTTTAAAAAGACAAAGAGATTATGATAGAGGATCCAGAAAGAAAACCAAAACAACTAAGCATACTTAGTATTTGGCAAAGAAGGCAAAAGGGTACAAAAAGATGGTCTTTCAACAAATGGTGTTGGTAAAACTGAACAAACCAAGCGAATGTAATTAGATTCTTATCTTTCATTTGTAAAAAGTCCATTCAAAATTAATCAAAAATCCTATTTCATCCAGAAACACATAGAAAACTAGAAAATGTAGAGAGGATCCATCAGGATATAGGGAGAGGCAAGGACTTCTTGATTAGAAAGAACAGCAACAACACAGGAAGTGAATCAATGGGACTACATGAATAGAAAACGTTTCTGTTTGGAAACCATCAGCACAGCACACAGACACCCATGTGATGGAAGAGAATCTGTACCAGCGACATTTTTGATAGGGAACCTAGCTAGAATATACCGAGAATTACAGATATGAAATACAAAGGAAATTAAACTGTCAATAATAAATGCACAAAGGAGCTGAATAGACATGTTTTAAAGACAAATACACAAATGGCCAATAAATATTGCAAAAGCGTTCAGGATCCCTAAAAAAAATGCCATCATGGAATCCCAAATTAAAACTGCTTGGAAATGTCACCTCACCCCAGGCTGAGAATGGCTGTCATCAACTAACCAGAAACAAATGTTAGGTAAAGTGAGGAGAGAGAAGAAGCCTTTTTCACTGTTGATGGGGGTGTGAAAATTATACAGCCACCATGTAATGAGATTCACGGTTACTGAAAAACTGAAGATAGAACTAATGAATGAGCCAGCAATGTCACTCCTGGGAGCATAATTGGAAAACTCCACACCCCACTACAGAGATATTTACACTCCACATTCACTGCTACTGCCTTCAATATGGCAAAGTATTACATTTAACCTAATTTTATGAAGACTGTACACATATATAATGGAATACTGTTCAGCTAAAGAGAAAATTGCAGGAAAATGGTAGACACAGAATGTGTAATATTGTTAGGTCACACAGTGCCAGAAAGAAGAAATCACATTTTTCCTCATATGCAGAAACTGACCAATGATATGTGTATATGAGAAACAATATACATGTGGGCATAGAAGACCATGGAGAAAAGAGATCAAGAAAAGTTAAATAACAGGGCTGAGGTAGGCCTGAATGCAGGTAATAAATACCAGTTCTGAAAAAGGATATAAATCTAAGTAATTTTCTAGCTCTAATTCTGTTTTTTCTTTACTATTATGTGTTTAAAATTTTATATATCAGCCATGGGTTCCCCTGTCTTCGCCCATCCCGCCCCCATACCCACCCTCCCCACAGCCCCTCCCCTCCATTCCCATGTCCTCCAGGATCAAGGCACCCCTGGGGATTCATTTAAACCTGGTGTGGTCAGTATAGGCAGGTCCTGTCACCTCCTTCCAGACTGAGCAGAGTGTCCCTGTGTAAGCCCAAGGTTTCAAACAGCCAGCTCATACACTAAGGACAGATCCTGGTTCCACAGACTGGGTGCCTCCCAAGCAGATCAAGCTATTCAATTGTCTCACTTATCCAGAGGGATTAAAGGCCTGTGCCACCACAACCCTGCTGTCAAAAAGTGTTTCAAGTAACTTTGAGGTTAGTTTTTCTCTGGAGTTCTGATAGAATCTTGCCAATCTGGTCAAGGAGTTGTTTTAGGGGTCTCATTTTGTACCTGCTACAGTCAAATTGCTACTGATATTCTGATTACATATTTATTCACATATTATTGCATGTTGTTTACATTTGGTGTGTTATATTCATCTATTTCAATTAGAGTTTCTAATTTAGTGTAACAAATGTTTTTAATGTCAGGTAACAAGAGATCCAGTTGATCATTCATTTCTATCATGCAGTCTGTGCATTTACCTTGTGTAATTGTCAAAACATGATAACAGGACAGGTGATAGTGACAAATAGCTTTAATCGCATCACTCAGGAGGCAGAGACAGAGAGATCTCTGTTATTTCAAGACCAGTCTGGTTACAGAGTGAGTTCAGGTCAGCAAAGGCTAAAGAGCAAATAACAAAACATAATAATAACATAATGTTATGTATAGTAAACCAAGGTCATACAAGTCTTTTAATCCAGCACTCAGGAGGCCTGGGCTGTGGAACTCTGAGTTCATGGCCAGTAATGTGTCCATAGTGAGTCTAGAAAGGTGGAAATAAACAGAGACTTTGTCTGATAATAATGTAAATTACTCCATGAGGAATAGCTTTCATGGTGTCAGAAGTATCATGTAAGCTTCCAAAGCAGTGAGCAAAACAAAAGTCCTATGATTCCTATGAACCACATGTCATCCTGCAACAATAGCCCTAAGAAGGTAGTAGTTGTAAGGATTCTGTCCTTAATTATGTCATCAGCCTGGGAAGGCAGCCCAGCCTAAAAAGTGGGCTGGCCCTCTGTGTGTCTTCCTTTTCTCTTTGCACTCTCTTCCCTCTGTGCGGACTCTGTCTCTCTGTTTCTCTGGTCCCTCTTTCTCTCTCTCTCTCTCTCTCTCTCTCTCTCTCTCTCTCTCTCTCTCTCTCTCTCTCTCTCCCTCTTCCTCTCTCTCCCTCTCTCTCTCTCTCCCTCTCTCTCTCAATAAAGCCCTAACAGGGTAACTATGGCTGGTGACTCTCCTCCAGCACTCTCTTCCATCGGCATGACCATTGTGGGCAGTGGCAAGCCACAAGCAGCACCGACTTAACCAATAGTAGTGGCAAGCATACCTGCGTGGTAACCTGAATTGCGATCCTAATTAGCCTTACTCTAGAAACTAATAGTCAGAGATTGAGGGAGAAAACTGTAATATCAGAGAAGCAGAGCAGCAAGCTTCTAGAGAATTCTTACCTCTATAAAATCTCGGTCCAAATGGTGGAGGGAAACTGTCTATATATCCTAAGACAGAATAGGCCAAAATCTTTTCTCCACCTGCCTTACATTCCTGTCTCTAGCTCCCTAGTGCTGGGATTAAAAGTGTGAGCCAATACCACCCAGCTCTGTTTCTCTTTTACACTGATTCAATCTTGTGTATCCCAAGGTGGCTGGAACTTCTGATCTTCCTGCTTCCTCCTCCCAAAGACCAAGATTACAGGTGTATGCCACCACTGCCAGGCCTCTATGGCTAACTGGTAGCTAGCTCTACCCTCTCATCTCCAGGAAAGTTTCATTTGTCTGAACACAAACAAAGTCTCTAAAACAATAACCCACACCTCTCTCATTAAACTTAGGACCCTCTTCCTAAACGCAAAACAGTAACAGGTAAAGAAAATCAGGCTACACTACTGGTGCAGGTGAAGGCATAAATCTTGGAGGACAACAAACAATTACCATTTTAGTAAACCAGCATAATCCTTAACAAATAACTAACAATTCCTTTGTAACCACAGGCAATCTTAGCTTTCATACCTTATCAGGGAAAGTACTTTTTCAACAGATAGCACTACAAAAATCCACAGTGAATCAAATGCAGAGTTGTGAAAGCCAGGCCCACTGGATGCATCTGCAAAACACTCCTTAAGAGGTGCTAAAGTGATTAATAGAGGGTGAGGACATGGGAGTTTAGTGAGATTATGACTACTAGTGTATTAGTCAGGGTTCTCTAGTATAACTGCACTTATGGAATGAATATATATTCATCAATGGCTGGCTATGACAGAAAGTCCAAAAAAATCAATAATTGCTTAGTCAACAAGGCTGGATGTCTTGGCTCTTTTTCACTATATAATCAGTACATAATGGAATCCCAAAGAAGTAGGCTCCAATGCCAGTGAAACAATGGATGTGCTAGCAAAAAAATGAGGCAACAAATGGGCAGTGAGCAAAATGATGTCTCTTTCCAAGTCTATCTGCAGAAGGTGTGGCCTACTCTCTATATTCTTTTCAAAGGTGTGGATCCTTCAGCCTCAGTATGGGATTAATGGCATTTGTCTTCCTGTCTGAAATTCCAGACTAATAGTAGGTTCATATATGTCCAAATAAGGAAAATAATGTCTCTCTGGTATGTCATCCATTTCTGGATTCTAGTTCATTTCGGATGTAGTAACCATGATAACCAAGAATAACCATCACACCCAGCAACATCAGAATCTATGTTTATAAAATCTTACCAACATGACCTCACAAATGTGGGCTGTACAAAACCAAGAACAATGGACATGCCAAAGTATTTAGGGAAATGACCACAGGATGAATCTGGGGACCAACTGGACCTACTGTGAGTGAGACATCAGCCAAAATTCCATTGATCACCTAGCCTCCATAAGCCCCTACTTTAACTGGAGGGCCACCATATTCCTTGGGATCCCCTGGTATATCACAAATTGTTAGAGGGTCTTATTAATAAAAACAAACCTGAGCTGGAGAGATGGCTCAGTGTTTAAGAGCACCAACTGCTCTTCCAGAGGTCCAGAGATCCTGAGTTCAATTCCCAGCAACCTCATGGTGGCTCATAACCACTTGTAATGAGATCTGCTGCCCTCTTCTGGCCGGCAGGGACACATTCAGGCAGAATACTGTATACATAATAAATAAATCTTTAAAACAACAACAACAACAAAACTAGAACCTGGTACTGGGTTCAATGGTGGAAGACCGAGAAGTAGAACAAACCTCAGCCACCTCACCCTGCCAATTTCTCAGCTTATCCTGCTTCCTCAGACGGGAAGCCTTCAAGTTCTCATCCAAATGGATTTCAGATGAACTGCTGCTTTAAAAGCCTAAAAGCTTAACCACCTAATTCCTTGTTTTCACCACTTATATACATTTTTGCTTTCTGCCATTATTTCCTGGGATTAAAGGCATGAGTCACCACGCCTGTCTATTTTCCAGTGTGGCTTTGAATTCACAGAGATCGAAGCCTCCAGAAGGCTAGGATTAAAATTGTGAGTGCCACCATTTTCTGGCCTATATGTCTATCTAGTGGCTGTTCTGCACTCTCACCCCAGATGAATTTATGAGGGTGCAAGATATATTGGAGAACACAATATCAGTACACCCTGGAATAAGCTTCAATTCAGAACCAACTGGTATAAAAAAGCAGGATATAGATATGATAGGATGAAAGGGTAGATTATTAAACCTACTTTATTTTATTTTATTTTTTGGTTTTTCGAGACAGGGTTTCTCTGTGTAGTTTTGCACCTTTCCTGGATCTCACTCTGTAGACCAGGCTGGCCTAAAACTCACAAAGATCCACCTGCCTCTGCCTCCCAAGTGCTGAGATTAAAGGCATGTGCTGCCATTGTCACTGCTGGCGCCGCCACCACCACAACCACCTGGCTTTGAATCTACTTTTAAAGAGCAACAACTTGTTTAAAATATTTTACATTGCTATAGATTTTAGTTTATTGATACAACTTTTAAGTTAATTTTGTTATACTTTATGTATATTTCTACTCTTGTCTAAGGTATGTTTGTGCAGCTAAATTGAAATTGTAATGGATAATTAAGAAATACAGGTTTATAACTAGTCTTCTTTGAAAGTCAAATTTTAGTCATGTTAGGTAAGCTTTCTAGGGTTACATAGATATAAATCAATTAGGTACATATCTTCAAACTCTTCAAAGACCTACAGAATATGGCTTTCACAATGCTTTAAAAACTTAGACTTTCTGGATAGTGAGACATGTCTGCTCCTGGCAGCACCAGTTTACTTCAAAGAGAAAGATGGGTATTAAAGGCTCTCTAGAATGAGTTTATCTTCTTCTTGGCAAAAATTGCCATTGGGGCAAGAGGTTGCTCTTGCCTGGACTGCTGACAGTATGTTGTATAAACTGGACATACAGGACCCATAGGAAAATGACTACTGAATTTGCCAAAATTGGGCCAAATATTTCTTCAGGTCCCTGTTTTGCATAGAAGACTCCCAAATATTCTACAGGATATGGGAAGAAGCAATTAAAAAGCTCTAGTCCTATTGACTGAAGATGGATGCTCCAACATGACAGAGGATCTTTGGGTCACTGTCCAGGCAGGCAACTGTCTGTCATTTCCTCAATTTGGAAAGTAGCTTGCAATGCATTTCCTGTTTACTAACGTATATTAGATCCTTCTATGGTCTTTGATGAAGTTGAAGATTAGATAGTTTTACTCTGGAGTTCTGATAGAACCCTGTCAATCTGGTCAAGTTTTTTTTTTTTTTTTTTTTTTTTTTTTTTAAGGTGGCATTTCAAACCAGCTTCAGTCCCATTGGTTCTGATGTTCTGTGTACATCTGTATTTCATGTTGTTGAAATTTGGTATGTTATCTTCATATGGAATTTTATCTATTTCTTGTTTTATTTGGTATATATACATGAGAGAGGGTTTCTCTGTGTACTTTTGGTGCCTGTCCTGGATCTTCCTCTGTAGACCTATCTGGCCTTGAACTCACAAGATCTGTCTGGCTCTGCCTCCTGTGTGCTGGTATTAATGTGTGAGTCACCACCACCAGGCCAGAAATTCATCTATGTCAATAAGAGTTTCAAATTTAGGGTAATAAACATCTTTAATGTCAGTAAGCAGGAGATCCAGTTGATAACTCATTTCCATCAAGTAGGCTGTGCTATTACATTGGTTAAATTCCAGACATGATAACAGGACTGGTACTGTTGAAGATATGAATTTTGGTGGACAAGAAACAACCACCACTTTACTACACCATCATAATCCCTAACACTTAATCTAAACATTTTCTTTGTACCCACAGGTAAATTAGTATTCACTCCTCATCAACAAACATTCTCTTTTCAACAGAGAACACTACAAAAATGTCCAAGTAATCAAAATGCAGAGTTGTGGATTTTGTTGTGAGATTGTTTCTCCTGCTGTATGAGACAAAGTCCTCTAATGTAACAGAATTTATAGAATGAATGAATGTGTGTGTGTGTGTGTGTGTGTGTGTGTGTGTGTGTGTTAGAGATTTACTGTAATGACTTACAGACTGCTTTCCAGTTAATCCAACTCTGGCTGTAGGTAACAGAAGTCCAAAAATCCAATAATCTCTTAGTTCCAAAGGATCACTGTCTCACGTGGTGTTTAGGATATGATGGAAGCTCAAAGAAGATTCCAATGTGAGTGAAGGAATGGATATGCTAGCTAGAAAAATAGTCAACAAAAAGGCAGGGATCAATGACTCCTATTCCCATGTGTTTGCATACTTTCAGCAGATGATGTGGCCAGATTAAAGGTACATATTTTTCTCTCTCTATCTTGATCAAAAGAGTGTGTCCTTTAGCCCAAAATGTGGCTTAATGGCATTTGTTCTAACATATGTCAATGCTCCAGACTAGTAAGGATTCAGTCATTGGAAAGAAGCAAAAGTAATGTCTCTAGGTATGACATTTGGAAATCTGTTCAAGATGTAACCAAGTGACAACTAAGAATAACTGCATACTAACAGTGCTAGAAGCATTTCTAAGGTAAAATGCTCACCAACCATGTTCTATTCAAATATGAGCTGGAAAAGGAGAAGACATGGAAATGCAAGTGGATTTAAGTTCCAGCAAAGTCATGTCCTGACTGTGGGATTATTCTCTTATCTTTGGGGGCCTCTGGTTACTGCTCTGGGAAGGGGCTTATGACTTGTTCTCTGGTCTAGCTAGTACTTTCCATGGTTCATGTTTGGTTCCTGACATCTTGTTCCCTAACAAGCGTAGAGTTGTATGGAAGATTTTGTAGAGAGAAAAGTTAGAGGGGGGAAGTTCTAATTATTTAATAAATTCAAAATTATAACTCCAAAAAATGTAAAACTAAAATACAACAAATCAACAAAAAATTACACACCCAGATAAAAACCAAAACAAACAAATGAGATGCATATCTACTAGTGAAAGCAGACTAGGATTCCTTTAAGCCTCCATGATGCCCTAGTGACAATGGCAATCATGAGGAATAGGAATGATAACTAATGTTGACATAAAGTGAGGAAATGGGATCAAACACTGCTGTGGGAGTGAGAATTAGAGAATGAACTTTTGAAATCAGTCTAGTGTTCTCAAAACATTGAAGAAATGAAAGAAAGAAAACTACTGTGCTACCCAACTACAGCACTGATGTTGACACACTATTCCTATGGAAACAATAACAAACACCTACTAGTGGCAGATAAGAAACCAATGAAAACCAGAGATAGAAACCAACAATGTTTATCTTGGTGAACCAATGAGGTTCTGTTTGTTTTCTCTTTTGGGGTGCTTTTTCCTGCATGTATGTCTGTGTAGCATGTGTGTTCCTAGTGCTAGCAGTGGCAAGAAGATCCATTGGGCATCTAGGAATTGAGGTTACAGGTTGAGTGCCCATGTGAGGGTGCTAGAAATACAGAGTGAGTCCTCTGAAAGAGCACACAGTACTCTTAAGCACTGAGTATTCTCTAATGATAAGAGGAATAAAGAGTTTTATTGGGGTGACATTTAAGACTGGGGGTGAGAGGTTACTTATAGAATCACAAAGGACTCAAAGACAGCTGCATCACCCTGTCATGGAGAGGCATAATGAATCGAGAAACCTGGGAAACCACTGCACAGCTTGCAGGCGGCCTAAGGAATGTTGGAAGTGTCTCTCAAGCCACTAACTGCCTCTTCTAGGCAGCTTGGCTGCTCTTGCCTGGACTGCTTGGACAGTGACCCAAAGAGCCTCTGTCATGTTGGAACATCCATCTTCAGTCAATAGGACTAGAGATTTTTAATTGCTTCTTCCCATGTCTTGTAGAATATTTGGGAGTCTTCTGTGCAAAGCATGAACCTGTAGTACCACTTGGCCCAATTTTGGCAAATTCAGTAGTCATTTTCCTATGGGTCCTGTATGTCCAGTTTATACAATATACTGTCAGCAGTCCAAGCAACAGCAGCCTCTTGCCACAATAGCAATTTTTCCCAAGAGGATAAACTCATTCTAGAGAGCCTTTGATGCCCATCTTTCTCTTTGAAGTCAACTGGTGCTGCCAGGAGCAGACATGTCTCACTGTCCAGAAAGTCTAAGTTTTTAAAGCATTGTGAAAGCCATATTCTGTAGGTCTTTGAAGTGTTTGAAGATTATGTACCTAATTAAATTATATCTACGTATATCTAGAAAACTTAACTAACATGAATAAGTTTGATTTCATAGAAGACTAATTATAAACCTGTATTTCTTAATTATCCATTACAATTTCAAATGAGCTGCACAAACATACCTTAGACAAGAGTAGACATGTACATAAAGTATAACAAAATTAACTTAAAATTTGTATCAATAAACTAAAATCTATAGCAATGTAAAATATTTTGAAAAAGTTGTTGCTCTTTAAAGTAGATTCAATAATCTATACCCTTTCATCCTATCATATCTATATCCTACATTTCTATACCAGCTTGTTCTGAAGTGCAGCTTATTCCAGGGTGTAGTGATATTGTGTTCTCCAATATATCATGGACCCTCACAAATTTATCTGTGGTCAGAGAACAGAACAGCCACTAGACAGACATAGAGGGCAGAGAATGGTGGTACTCACACCTTTAACACTAGCCTTTTGAAGGCATGGATCTCTAAGAGTTCAAAGCCACACTGGAAATAGCCAGGCATAGTGATTCATGCCTTTAATCCCAGGAAGTAATGGCAAAAAGCAGAAAGTTATATAAGGTGTGAAAAACAGGAACTAAGTAGTTAATCTTTTAGGCTTTTACCAACAGTTTGGCTGAAATCCATTCTGATGAGAACTTTAAGACTTCCAGTCTGAGGAAACAGGATCAGCTGAGAAATTGGCAAAGTGAGGTGGCTGAGGTTTGTTCTATTTCTCTGATCTTCTAATATTGACCCCAGTACCAGACTCCAAGGTTTTTTTTGTTTTGTTTTGCTTTTGTTTTTAAGATTTATTTATTTATTAAGTGTACAGTATTCTACATGCATGTGTCCCTGCGGGCCAGAAGAGGGCACCAGATCGCATTATAAGTGGTTGTGAGCCACCATGTGATTGCTGGGAATTGAACTCAGGACCTCTGGACCTCTGGAAGAGCAGTGGGTGCTCTTAAGCACTGAGCCATCACTCCAGTCCAGGTTAGTTTGTTTTTATTAATAAGACCTAACAATTTGTGCTACTCCAGGGGATCCTAAGAAACATGGTGGCCCTCCCGTTAAAGTAGGGGCTTATGGAGGCCAGGTGATCAATGGAGTTTTGGCTGATGTCTCACTCACAGTAGGTCCAGTAGGTCCCCAGATTCATCCTGAAGTCATTTCCCTAACTTCTTGGGTATGTCCATTATTCTTGGTTTTGTCCAGCCCACATTTGGGAGGGCATGTTGGTGAGATTTTATAAACATAGCTTCTGATATTGCTAGGTGTGATGGTTATTCTTGGTTATCACGTTTACTACAAATGAAATGAACTAGAATCCAGAAATGGAGGGCATACCTGAGAGACATTATTTTTCCTTATTTGCACATAAATGAACCTACTTTTAGTCTGGAATTTCAGACAGGAAGATAAATGACATTAATCCCATCCTGAGGCTGAAGGATCCACACTTTCTGCTGGTAGACATGGAAAGAGGCATCATTTTGCTCACTGCACATTTGTTTGGCTAATTTTTTGCTAGCACATCCTTTGTTTCACTGGCATTGGAGCCTATTTCTTTGGGATTCAATTAAATACTGAAAAAGAGCCAGGACATGGAGCATTGTGGACTAAGCCAGTGTTGATTTTATTTTTGGACTTTCTGTTATAGCTAGCCACTGATAGATTATCTGGACAGCAGCTTGTAAATCACTACTATAAATTCTCTCTCTTTCTGTCTTTCTCTGTCTCTCTGTCTCTCTCGTGTGTGTGTGTGTGTGTGTGTGTGTGTGTGTGTGTGTGTGTGTGTATTCCATAAGTTTAGTTACACTAGCGAATTCTGACTAATACATTGTTAGACACAATCTCACAACAAACTCCAAGGTCCTCAGCCTCTATTAATCATTTTAGCTCCTCTTAAGGAGTGTTTTACAGATGCCTGGCCAGTAGGCCTGGCCTCCACAACTCTGCATTTTGATTCATTGTTGACTTTTGTAGTGATATCTGTTGTAAAGAGAAGTCTCCCTGATAAGGTATGAAAGCTAAGATTGCCTGTGTGTACAAAGGAAAATGTTAGTTATTTGTTAAAGATTATGATGATTTATGAAAATGGTAATTGTTTATTGTCCTCCAAGATTTATGACTTCACCTGCACCAGTAGTGTAGCCAGATTTTCATTACCTGTCATTGTTTTGCTTTTGTGAAGAGGGTCTTAAGTTTAATGAGAGAGGTATGGGTTATTGTTGTATGACACTTTGTTTGTGTTCAGACAAATGAATCTTGCCTGGAGATCAGAATGTAGAGCTAGCCACTAGTTAAACATAGAGTTCTGGCAGTGGTGGCATACACCTTTAATCTTTGTCTTTGGAAGGAGAAAGCAGGAAGATCAGAAGTTCAAGGCCACCTTGGGCTACTCAAGGTTGAATCAGTGTAAAAGAGAAACAGAGCTGGGTGGTATTGGCTGACACTTTTAATCCCAGGTTAGGGAGGAGGAGACAGGAATATAAGGCAGGTGGAGAAGGATTTTAGCCTGTTCAGTCTTAGACTATATGGAGACAGGTTCCCTCCACCATTTGGTCTGAGATTTATAGAGGTAAGAATTCTCTGGCCGCTCTGCTTCTCTGATATTTCAGTTTCCTTCCTCAATCTCTGACTATGGGTTTTTAAAATAAGGCTAATTAGGATCACAATTCAGGTTTCCACCCACGTATGCTTGTCACTAAAACTATTTCTTAGGGCTACTGTTTAAGGATTACAGTTGATGTGGTTCATAGACATCATAGGACTTTTGTTTTGCTCACTGCTTTGGAAGCTTGCACGGTACTTCTGAAACCAGGAAAGCTATTGCTCATGAAGCAATTTTCATTATTATCCGACAATGTCTCTGTTTATTTCCACCTTTCTAGACTCACTATGGAGACATCACTGGCCATGAACTCAGAGTTCCCCAGCCCAGGCTTCCTGAGTGCTGGATTAAAAGACTTGCCATGACCTTGCTCTATACACAACATTTTCTTCTTATTATTTTTTGTTACTTGCTCTGTTGCCTTTTATGACCTGAACTCACTATGTAGACCAGGCTGGTCTTGAAATCACAGAGATCTGTCCGTCTCTGCCTCCTAAGTGCTTCGATTAAAGCTATTGTCACTACCACCTGTCCTGTTATCATGTATTGACAATTACACAAGGTAACTGCATGGACTACATGATAGAAATGAGTGATCAACTGGAACTCTTGCTACCTGACATTAAAGACTTTTTTTACACTAAATTAGAAACTCTGATTGAAATAGATGACTATAACACACCAAATTTAAACAACATGAAATAATATGTGAATAAATATGTAAACAGTACATAAGTAGCAATGTGAGTATAGCAGATACAAAATGAGACCCCCTAAAACAAGTCCTTAACCAGATGGACAAGATTCTATCAGAACTCCAGAGAAAAACTAACCTCAAAGTTACTTGAAATATTTCTTGACAGCAGGGTGGTGGTGGCACAGGCTTTTAGTCCCATCAAAGGGAGGCAGAGGCAGGCAAATTCCCATGAGTTCAAAGATAGCCTGGTTTTCAGAATTTCAAGACTATAATGTAAAACTATTTTTCAAAACAAAACAAAATAAAACAAACAAAACAAACAGACAAAATCTTCTTGACACACAAAAAAGGAGATTCTCCCTGAGTCTTAGTTTTACCTGATATTAAACCAGATAATGTGCAGGGTGTGGTGGCACACTCCTTTAATCCCAGCATGCCAGAGCAGAGGTAGGTCAATCTCAGTGAGTTCCACTTTTCTATAAAGGGTATTCCAGGATACCCAGGGCTACTACTCAGACAAATCCAGTCCCAAAACACAACCCCTGCCTCAAAAAAAACTAGATAACTAAACAATGAAAAAGAATGTACAAACTGATATGGTCATTTAAAATAAATTTCTGTGAATGGAAGGGTCATGCACAACTTTAATCCCAACACACCCAAGTTAGAGGTAGACAGATCTCTGGGATTTTAGTCCAGCCTGATCTACTTAGCAAGTTCCAGGACAGCCAGTGCACACAGAGAAAATCTGATTACAAAACCAAGAAATTTCTTTCTATTAATAACCATTTCACACTCACATACATATGTGTGTGTTTGAACACACACACATCAAATACTGCCCATTCTCACTTCCAAGTTGTCTACTATCCTAGTTCACATTTCCACCAATCTGTCTAGAGTGTTCATCTCTATTAATTTTGCTTAGGATCCCCACAGATTAACCAGAGCCATCTGTGAGACTGTGGTTTTAGAGCTATGTGTTGGAGTCTGGTTGGCTCAGCTGAGGACTACAGCTTAAGGCGGTCCTAAACTGCATCTATTGCCAATATTTGAGATGTAAAGGGTGGGCCCTGTGAGCATTTCCCTTTCCTAGTCTCACTGTGGCCTAGAGTGAGGACAATGCAGGTCAGTAGAGCTGCTGTTGGTTACTGATTACAACAGCTATGTGGAGTCTAGAGAATGGCATGTCTTACCCTTCCTCCTCTTTCCCTTCTTTTTTTTTTCTTTGTCAAATTTTATTTTATTTATTTTATTAATCAAGAATTTTTAATTCATTTTATATACCAAAGATCCCACTTTTCCCTTTCCCTCCTCTCCAGCCTCCCACTCCCAACCCATCTGCCATTCCCTCCTACAAGAAGGTGTGCCCTCCCATGGGAAGGTACATTTAGGAGAGTCAAGTCTAAGACCCTCCCCCTGCCTCAAGGCTGTGTGAGGTACCCCATGACAGCTTATGACTCAAATTGACTTAATAGATATA
>NW_023413360.1:0-21936 GCF_903995425.1 Onychomys torridus
TTTTCTGATCACTGGCTGTAAGTGATAGAATATGTAAATATTTTAATGATACCTTAGGGAACAGGTACTATAAGTTTCCTAAACAGTCTGGGAATACTTGTAACAGACTACCCATGGTTCCCTATGGCCTTTGGCTTCCTGGCTGGACTGTTCTTTGCTGACATGCAATGGTTTGTGTCCTTTTCCTACCATCTGCCATCACTACCCACTAACTCTAGTATTAATGTTATTCATTGCATTTACATATATGCCAAAATCATATTATTTGTTTACCAACACAGTTGTTAATTGTGTCTTTCTGTCTTTCATGTAGCACCCTAAGTTTTCATCCAGTGTTTCCAACTTTTATAACAGTTTTTGCTTATAATAAACATACACCCTTTCATCATCATTAAGTTTTTTTATTTTTCTTTTTTTAAGATTTATTTATTTATTATATATACAGTGTTCTGCCTGCATGTATGCCTGCAGGTCAGAAGAGGGCACCAGATCTCATTACAGATGGTTGCAAGCCATCATATGGTTGCTGGGAATTGAACTCAGGACCTTTGGAAGAACAGGCAGTACTCTTAACCCCTGAGCCATTTCTCCACCCACCCCCTTTTTTTTGGCTTTTCAAGACAAAGTTTCTCTATATAGACCAGGCTTGCCTCAAACTCACAGGGATCAGCCTGCCTCTGCTTCCTAAGTGCTGGGATTAAAGGCGTACACCACCACTGCCCACACTTTACTTTTTTTTAAGACAGCACAGGATCTCACTGTGTAGACCTAGCTGGCCAGGAACAGCTCATATAGAGCAGGCTGCCCTCTCACTCACAGAAATCACCCCTGCCTTCCCCTCCCAGCCTAGGTGGGCACTACTTTGCCTAACTGTACTCACATACCTTTAAGTAAACTGAATGGTCTTGGCTCCATTTTCAGCATAGACTGATTTAGAAAGCTGTGAGTCACGCGGATTGTGACTATAGATCTTGTTTGATTTGTGTTACTGCTTATAATCACTGATGAAGTTGTGTTTTGAACTGTTAGTGACCTGCAAGATGCCCTGGTCATCTTACAGCTATATGAACGAATTAAAGTTCCTGTGGACTGGAGTAAAGTTAACAAGCCTCCATATCCGAAGCTGGGAGCCAACATGAAAAAGGTAGCAAAGCTAGAATCTGCTTCATTTCTTTCTTTTGTTTTAAAACCTCTGGACTCTAAGCTGCTTCTTGAGGATAGGAACTACATCTTGGTTTTGAGGAGATACCAACTATTTACAACACACAACAACACACACACACACACACACACACACACACAGATGGGTGGTAGAGACTGAACAAATGACAATCTTTAACCATTCATTTACTTCTGTACATTTGCAGTTAGAAAACTGCAACTATGCAGTTGAATTAGGGAAGCATCCGGCTAAATTCTCCCTGGTTGGCATTGGAGGACAAGACCTGAATGATGGGAACCCAACCTTGACCTTGGCTTTAGTCTGGCAGCTGATGAGAAGGTATAGTGTACAGTGTTGGCCATTCACAGTAATATGGGTCTATATGGTTCTATAAATTCACCCTTAGTATATTTTCACAGATTTCAATCAATCATTTAGTTCATTAATACACTTCCAAGCTCATTGTACTAAGACACTGAAATGAGTTTTCTTTGAGTGTATGTTCGATCTTCACTGGGAGATACCTTCTTATGAATTGGATAGAACGGTGGTTGTCAATCTTTCACAGGAGTCTGACATGTACACTTAAGCCTTGTGCAGTGTCACTGAAAACAATTGTCAGACGGGCCCCCAGCCCTAGCTCAGCAGTCCAGGATATACTTAGAATGCATGGAGGCGGGGCTGGAGAGATGGCTCAGAGGTTAAGAGCACTGACTGTTCTTCCAGAGGTCCTGAGTTTAATTCCCAGCAACCACATAATGGTTTACAATCATCTGTAATGAGATCTGGTGCCCTCTTCTGGCCTGAAGGGATGCATGCAGAACACTGTATGCATAATAAATAAATTAAATAAAAAAAACTAAACTAAATGGTTTCTAAAATAAAAATAAATAAATAAAAAGAATGCATGGAGGCTATCCCCAGACCCCCAAATAAATAAGGAAAACTTGTCAGAACCCCAGAATGGTGGCACACACTTGAAATCTCAACACCTAGGAGTATAAGGAGGGACAGGGCTGGTTTGAGGCCAGTTTGGGCTACATAGTGAGTTCCAGGACATCCTGAACTATAGCGTGGGACCTTGCCCCCCAAGGAACAAACCAAAAAATTATCGGAAGAAATAGGAACATGTGGTGGTATTGTGTTCCCCACAATATTGTGCATCCAGATAAATTTATTAGGGTGCACAATACCCAGGTAAGTTTATTACCTGCATAATATTTTTGGGAACACAATACCACAGGAACATGTATATGTATCCATTTGAAAATGAAGGTCTGGGCCAGCAAGATGGTTCAGTGTTTACTGGCACTTGTGCCCAGCTTGACAACCTGACTTCTGCCCTTGGAAGCCATGTGGTGAAGGAACCGAACCATCTCCTGCAAACTGTTCTCTGACTTTTGTAAGTGTGCCATGGCATACATGTGTCCACATATACATAATAACTATACTTACTATAAATTTTTAAGAAATTGAAGACTCCTTTATTTTGATATATTTTTGATAATTCATTGAGAATTTCATACATGTATACAATGAACTTTAATAATATCCAACCATGGGTTGGGGATTTAGCTCAGAGGTAGAGCACTTGCCTAGCAAGCACAAGGCCCTGGGTTTGATCCCCAGCTCAAAAAAAAATAATATCCAACCCCACTTGTAGCCTCTCCAACTCCTACTGGATATCCCCCATTCCCCTTCCCACTTTCATGCTTTTTTTTTTATAACCCACTGAGACCAATTAATGCTGCCCATATGTACACAGTGTGAGACAATCCATTTGGAGCATGGGAACCTATTAGAAGCCACAAGCCATTATAAAACTGACAGTCACACAGTAGCATAAACTGCCAATGGTCATGTGTGGGTCTTGTACACGCAACCACAGCCACTGGGACTTCATGTCCAGATGATGCTGTTTTTCAGCATTCCTTTCTGGGCTCTGGCCCTTACACTCTTCCCACCCCCTTGGAAAATGAACACATCTTAACAACACCAAAAGCATTCCTTATGCCTACATACCAGCCAAAGCACAGAGTATGAAGTGTATGTGAGTGAGTATGGCAAGGCTTATACCATTGTCTCAGATGAAGGTCAGAGAATAAATTTGGGAATCAGTTTGTGCCATCCACTGTAGGATCTGGGAGTCCAGTTCAGGTTGTCAGACATACATCAACTTACTTTCCCCACTGAGCCATCTTGCCAGCCCTCATGAAATCTTTGTGATAAATATGTACATGAAACATCTTTCTGATGCTTGCATTTTTCTTCATAAACTAGATTGTGACTTACTTCTGCTGATTCTCTTAGATATACCCTTAATGTTCTGGAAGATCTTGGAGAAGGTCAGAAAGCAAATGATGACATCATTGTAAACTGGGTGAACAGAACATTGAGTGAAGCTGGAAAGTCAACTTCCATTCAGAGTTTTAAGGTCAGTATGTGGATTATTATACATTATTTTTGCTAGACAATGGTAATTATTTTAAGAACAACCTTGTGTTTCTTTGTAAGAATTATTGTTGTGATAATGACAAGATTTCCCTGTAAGTATTTCCATGTTAATTTGTAAATAATGAAATTCGTTGGTTTGTTCCCCACCTTATTTTAATAGGACAAGATGATCAGCTCTAGTTTGGCAGTTGTGGATTTAATTGACGCCATCCAGCCAGGCTGCATTAACTATGACCTTGTTAAGAGCGGGAACCTTACAGAAGATGACAAGCACAATAATGCCAAGTAAGGGCCAGCCTGCAGTGTCACACAAAGAACACTGGTGTGACAGCAAGGCACTTCCACCCCACACAGGGATGGCACCTCAGAAAGAGCTCTTTATTTGAAGGGCTTTATTGAGATCCAGTTTGAAGACATCATATACTTCACTCACTTAAGTATACAATCTAATGGTTTTTACATTGTTCACAATGTTATATAACTATCACCACAATCAGATTCAGGACATATAAAAAATGATACCAGAATCTTTCTGAGCATCATAGTCACTGTCACCACCCTCTACTTACAAGCACCCTAGCTTCAAGCTCTGTATTTGTCTATTCTTAACTGATTTCGCTCTCTACAATTTAACACCAATTATATATCCCTCATAACACCAACTCCCCTTTGTACCCCTTAACACAACTACCCAAGCCTCTCTCTGTCCTTTAGTGAGAATAGATTTGTGGAGCTAAAATAAGACAAGGAAACACTGGATAACCTCTATGAATGAAATCCTATCATTTGCAACAGATGATGATAAATATCAGACACAAAAATACAAATATGGTGAGATCATGTATCGGTGAGGGGAAGCGCAATTTTTAACTAATATTGTTATTTACATGTGGGTTATTTCATCTGCAGGTATGTCTGTGCACCACTTCTGTGCCTGTTACATGAATAGGCAAGGAGAGTATGCCCTATCCACTGAAACTAAAGTTACAGATTGTTGGGAGCCACCAAGTGGGTACTGGGAATTGAACCTGGGTCCTCTGGAAGAGTAGCCAGTCAGCCATCTCTCTAGGCCATGAAGGAAATATTTTCAAGCTTCAAGTTCATCACAAACAAAACAAAAAAGATGAAGAAAATTATTATTTTAGAGAGTTCAAAGGTTTACAATTATTGATGAAAAGAATGAACTGAGTCCTCTAAATTGTTCACTAACCTCCATGCACACACTGTGAACCCACATCCCACAAACACATGCACACACAAATAAATAAGATCATTAGAATTTAAATATATGAAAACAAAGTTATGAAACCAGACACTGTCGTTCAAGCCCAGAAGTCAAGTACTCAAGAGGCTAAGGCAGGAGAAGTGTAGATTCTGGGCTAGCCTAGGCAAAATAGCAAGATTTAATCTCAAAATAGAGAAACACACAAAAAAAGTTCGGGTGTAGCTCAGTGGTACAGGGCTCGGAAAAAAATGAATGAGGCACTGGACTCTAACCTTAGATCCCACCACACCCCATTTAAGAAGTAGGTATGGTGGGTGTCAGAAAATAAAACAGTAACCTCAGCCCTCTGGAGTCTGGGGCAACAACATTATGATTTCAACAGCAGCCTGGGCTACACAGTGTGGCAATGTCAAGGAACAAATAATAAATAAACAAGCCAAAGGAATTTAGTACTGTGTCTGACCTTCAAGACTTTCAACTGCTTCTTTAATGGATTACTAAAACAACTTAATGCAAAACAGTACCAACCTGCAACAAGGCAAAGATAACCCTTACAAGCATGGCTGGCCATACCTTAGAGTGTTTGTCTATACCTTTTATTTTATTTAAACACATTGTCCAATTATGCCTCTCTTATATGTTATGGATCAAGCACTTTTGCAATATATGCTCAGTTCCCTCAATAGCAAGGCACTTGTTATCTCTTACCAGAAGCCTGAGCCTTGGAAGTCTCTCATATTATAGCAACATGCAGATCTTTCCCACCACCTCTTCCATTCTTCAGTAAAGGCCAAGACTGTGCCCAGGTTTACTGGGTGACCCATGATAATTTCACAAATACATGCTGTTAACTAGTCCTCAGCAGTGCTTTTTAGGACAATGAAAATGCTGCTCTGCCAAACTTAGAAATTAGGCACATCATTTCTCTCATCTTTGAAAAGTATTTATAGTGGAAATGATAAATTTTTAATATCCATGAAGATTCCTGTTGCAGTATCTTGGAAATGCTTCCTGGATCATTTGAGATGTGCTCCTTCCTAGCTGCACATGTAGGTCTTTCCATCTTACACCTTGCCTGCCCTTCACCCAGCAAGGGCAGATGCTGTCTCTACCTCTTCTTCAGTATTTGAAAGTATTGGGTGCATCGATCTAAGCACCTGAATTTTTTCTTCTGACACTGAACGGTTGGGAACTGCCACATACCTCTCCCTCCGTTCCATCCCCAGCACCCCACTCACAAAAGAAAATATCTGGTATCTCATTACACTGCACAGAGAATTTCATATTTTTATGATGTCAGTGCTTCAAGCTTTGGTTTCTACTTCATATTTGAAACAAATGAGTAAATAAAGTCCAAAACAGTACATTGTAAAAAACGAGCATAACATGGGCCTGGAGAGGTTGGGACTCAGCAGTTAAGAGCACTTGTTGCTCTTACAGAGGGCCTGCGTTCAATTCCCAGCACCCACATGGTGGCTCACAAACATCTGTAACTGTGCTTCCAGGAGATCTAAGTCCTTCTTCTGACTTCTTCAATTACCAAGAATACATGTGGTGCCCTTACTTGCATGAAGAGAAAACATTAATACACATAAAATAAATAAAATAAATCTCATGTGTAGATTTAGAATAAGTTAAAAATCAATTCCAAACAAAAAAATAGAACAGAAAACAAATGTGAACTTATTAATTGGTACTTTCTGTTTTCTGAAACGATGTCCCACTGTGTAGTTCTGGATGCTTTCAAACTTACAGTGACGATTTTGGCTCAACCTCTGCCTCGTAGGCCTATAGAATTACAAGAATGTGCCACCATGTACAGTTCTGAGATTTGTACTTTCCATACAGAAAATTTGCATCCCAATCACTAGTTTATATAAGAAGAAAGAGATGGTGTCGTTGTGCCTAGAGATGTGGGTCAGTGTTTAAAAGCACTGGCTGTTCTTCTAAAGGATCTAGGTTTAGGTCCCAGCACTCAAAGGGCAGCTCATGATTTCCTTAAGTCCAGGTTCAAGGGATCAAACACACCTCACACAGAAATACATGCAGTCAAAACACCAAAGAACATAAAACAAAAACAAATGAACCTTTAAAAAAAATTCAAAGGTTCCATTGACAAAGAAAAGTCTCATCTCAGTTTTTTTCTCCTCCAAAACCAGGTATGCAGTGTCAATGGCTAGAAGAATTGGAGCCAGAGTATATGCTCTTCCCGAAGACCTTGTGGAAGTAAAACCCAAGATGGTCATGACCGTGTTTGCCTGTTTGATGGGCAGGGGGATGAAGAGAGTGTAAAATGACGAATCTGAACAGAACCAACCTTACCCAGAGGTGCATGATTAGCAAGTCAGCTATTCCCAGGTGAAGTGCTCATGGCTTAAGGAATCCTTGGTCATTTAAAGGACTTTTAATTTTGATTAACAGGACTAGCTCATCATGACAGCCTTCAGGGAAAGACCTTTAGTAATAAGCAACTCCTCTTTCCCTTCGAGTGGGATCTGTTCAGCACATCTGAACATGCTCACAGCCGACCACCTGATCTCTCCACCTAGAATGTTGCCCTTGACATTTTCCTGTTGCTGTGTAATATCTCTCTGTGTACTGTTTCTCTCTTAGCACGTCCATCTCTTGAGACTTGCTTAGACCGGTTAGATAGGAACAGAATCAGCTTGCCATTTTGCCCTTCTGGCTCAGCCAGTTTTGCTGGAGAACTGTGGGAGGATACCATGTGGAGATGAGTGTCCTTTGTTCACTTTGTAGTGCTGAAAATCTGCTGAAGTAACTGAGTCTACAAAATGGACTAGACGTTTTCCTCTTTCTTTTATTCTTTAAAATCAGTATCTTTTTACAGTATTCTTACTACATGATTATTTTTTGTACATTTAAGAATATTTTGATGACAGTCAACAAGTCTGCTGATTTCCTACTTTTTTAAAGGGACTTCAAGTAAAAAAGAAAAAAAGAAAAAGCATAAACTATAGGTGGAGGAAAATGGACCCTTGAAGTTGTATTTCCCCCTTACACCCATGCTTAAATCAAATGAAATATTGTGATCTTCAATGAATCAGTTCAACACATGCTTTTTGTTTTGGGAAACTTTATTACAAAATTCTCTTTCGATCTAAAATACTCTTACATATGATGCTTTTGAGGAGAGAATGAGCTCAGAATTTAGACAGGATTCAATGAGCAAAGGTACGCTAAGTGTACAATAGATTTTTAAATGTAACACCTGTAACAAGGAGAGTTGGTCACACAAAGAGAAAGTATGTATGTCAGACTTGATGTTCTCTTCCTTTGTCAAGCTTTTTTTGCTATAGTTCTCAAGGGCGTTATGTTAATCTTAACTCTGAAAAGTGATGTATCTGGTAGCAACATAGTAGTGCAAATAAAGGCATTTACATTGGTAATTAGTCTCTCAAGGTTTTTTATTTGTTTTGTTTTAAAAGATTTGTTATTATTCCAATTGTGTGTTGTGTAGAGTGGTACCTATGTCCTACAGAGAGGGCATTGGTTCCCCTGGATCTGGAGTTTCAGGCTGTTGCCATCTACTTGATGAGGGTGCTGGCCACCAAACTTGGGGTCCTCTGAAAGAGCAGCCTGTGCTCTTAATGGGCTGAGCTGTCTTTCCAGCTCACTGTTTTGTTTTGAGCTAGGTCTCCCTGTGTAGCTCAGGACAGTTTTGGACTTGGGTCTTTCCACTTCAGTTTCTTTAGTGCCAGTCTTACAGGTATGCCTGCCCTGAGTCTCCTCTTGGTGCTTCTGCCCCATAGTGATACATCAATGTTGATCTGCATTGCCATCTTTTTCTGTTATGTTCTATCTGATCATTTGTATTAGATTTGAGTTTGAGAGCTGAATTGGAAATGTACAACTAAGGAGAGCACAAATACATTGTAAGTGTAGTGTTCCTCTGATTTACCTAATTTCCTTGGGTGAGGGCAAATAGGAAAGAACATAACATTCAACAGGTGCTGGGTTCAATCCCCATTCCTGTATAACATATTTTATCCACTGCCACCTTTTCCCTCCCTCTTTGTCTTTAATCTTTTGAGTGTTCTTTGGTGTACAGACCTTGAAATGGGAGAATATGACTGACCAGGGATGAAAAATGACTAAGGCAGGCTTTCTTAGCCTCTTTACAGTTGACACTGAGGGAGGGAGATAATTCCCTCTGAGAGGTGGTAAGATGGGTCATTCCGAGTACTACAGGATGTATAGAAGCATCCTGTAACCTCTGTCTACTGGATACCAAGGCCATGCTCCTGGGTGTGTCCACCAGAAATATCCAGCCATAGCCTATTGTCCCCTGGGATAAAAAATGGACCTTAACTGACAAGCACAGTGTTATGATGCCCTTTTAAGATTTTGCATGATTAATAACATGAAGTCCATGTTGTTTGCCAAGTGTAAGAACAGACCACAAAATACAATAAAACCCATGTTGAGAGTTTTATTAAGGGGGATTGGAAAGATGGGCAAGAGAACAAGCCTGTCAGAGAGGAAATGTCCAGAAGAAGTGAGGGAATGGGTGGAGTATGCTTTTTAAGGATCACCTTGCCTGTGCATATAGAGTATCCAAACCAGGAATGCACATAGATTATGTGGCCAAGCTGCACATGGATTGTGTAGGAACTAAGGTCCTGGAGACACTAAATATTTGGACAGAATGCTGACACTGCATGCACAGTCATGGAACTCCAGAAGTGCCTAGGAACATGTTGGGAATGATATCATTCATTCCACCCTTTTGTTCTTATAAAAAGTAAGGGGTTTGGGGTGCTGAGTGAATAGGAATGGGGATAACAGGTCTCTCAAGACTACATCCAGCTGACTTGGTGGATATCGGATTTTTTTTTGGGGGGGGGGTTGAGGTTGCCTGTCGTCCAGAGGTAGCTGTTTGTCTTCACTGCTGTTTGAGCTCTGTGAAATCATCCAGCGCTGCTTGGATCTCAGTTTGGACCCTACAAGATGCTGGCAAGGCAAAAGATAAAGTTTAGATATTTTTTTCTTAGATCCTAGTACTTGGGAGAAAGGGGAGATGAGGGGGGTTCCCTGAGGGGTCCCAGGATGAGAGGGGGTCCCAGGACCAGGGAAAGGTTGAATGCTACTTATCTGGAGTGAATCTGACCTGTCCAGGAGGGTCCAAGCTCTCCCTGGAGCTCAGAAGAATTTTTAAGTTTATGAAAGAGACAAATTTTAGACATGTTAAGAAGCACCAAAGGAAAATTTAAAATCTTGAGCTTGTACCTATGATATTATACTGTTTAGTACTCTGTTATCAGAATTTTATTGGTTAGTGTTAAAATTATGGGGTCATATAGCAGAGAGAGGGGAAACTGGAAAATGATTTACTTTTTCCATTATTACCAATTAGGCTTCTTATCTTCACCTGAGACAAACCTTATTGTGTATCAGGTACCTGTTTCCTTTCATTATGGCTGTATCATTTTAGAATCCGAGAGACACAGATGATTGATTGCTGAGGGCAGTCAAGAATAATAAACTGTTATATTAAAGTCTGTTTATGAGTCTCCCTTGTGAGTAATATATTGGAATTGTTTAATAAAAGAGGAAGAGTTGGATGTATAAGAACCCAGTTTTTTTTTCCTGTCTGAGAGAGTACTACCAGTGAGAAAGGGACATGTACCTTAATCAGTCCATCCACTCAAGGTACTCTCAAAAAGGGAAGGAGAGTCACCCAGTTGGTTTGAATAGAGTGGCGTTCCATAGCAGCTCAAAAATTTGTGACAGTGGGGAGGAAAAGTGGGAGACAGAGTCAGGCAGTGGGAGTGGCCTTCTACCAGAGAGGAGGAAAGGGCTGGAGGAGCTGGAGGAACAGTCACTTGAGAAGAGGAAGGAGAAGGAGGTAGGAAGTGGGTGTTCAGTATCAGGGTCTAGAGTAATAATGAGGGGTTCCTCTGTCTCGGGTTGCATAGGTAGGAGCACATGGGCAGGTGAATAGGAAGCAAGGGGAGAGGGTTTGGATCTAAGATTTTAAAAAGGCTTGGATATAAAATAATATGTTCCATCTTCCCATTTGCTGACAGAAGGAAGATAGTTCCCATAAGAATATTGGGGTCCCTAAGATGAATGCATGTATGGCACTGGGAAGGGGAAATAGACAAGATGTCCATGAGTAAATTGGGGGTGGTGGGGCAATAGAGGGTAAAGGATGGGAGATGAGAACATAAGGGAACAAGTCGAGCTGGAATGGGGATGGAGTGGGAGAGCAATGAAAGAGATACCTTGATAGAGGGAGACATTATGGGGCCAGGGAGAACCCTGGTGCTAAGAAAATTCCCAGGAATCCACAAGGTTGACCCCAGATTAGACTACTAGCAATAGTGGTGAGAGGGCCTGATCTGGCGGGTGACAGAGATTTGTCCTGACTGTGGGCCAGGCAGGAAAACTCTAACTACACTGGCTTACCCCAGTAATCAGATTGGTGAATACCTTAACTGTTACCATAGAGCCTTCATCAAGGAACTGATAGAAGCAGATGCAGAGATCCACAGCTACACACCAGGCAGAGTCCTGGGAACCCAGTCAAATAGAGGAAAGAGGGATTCTATGAGCAAGGAGCATCAAGATCATGATGGGGAGACCTACAGAGACAACTGAACCAAGATTGTGGGTCTATGAGCAAGGGGCATCAAGATCATGATGGGGAAACCTAAAGACAACCAAACCAAACTAATGGGAACTCATGAACTTTACACCTACACCCATGGAGCCTCCATGGGACTGGACTAGACACTCTGCATAGTGAGACAATTGTGTAGCTTGATCTGCTTACGGGGCCCCTGGCAGTGGGATCAGGATTCATCCCTGGTGCATGAGTTGGCTTTTTGGAGCCCACCTCCTATGGTGAGACACCTTGCACAGAGTGGATTCCAGCACAGCCAAGTCTACATGGTGAAACCCTACCTTGGAAAACGAGAGAGAGAGAGAGAAAGAGAGAGAGAGAGAGAGAGAGAGAGAGAGAGAGAGAGAGAGAGAGAGAGAGAAAATGTGAATGCTATGTAGTCTTAATCCCAAAGGTGAAAGGAGAAAGACCAACAACCCAAGTCATCACTGCCAAATTAAATAAAAGCAAGCAATTAATTAAAGCAAGCGTTTTTTTTTATTGTGTACACAGACTGCCTTCCCATAAATTGGAGTTTAAGAGGTCAACAGTGGACATGAGGAAGACAAAGTTTTTGTAGCTTAGGGGTAGGGTGTTTCCAAAAGGGGGGATTTGGTGGGCAAAGTCAGTGTGGTTAAAGGAAAAGAAAAAAAATGCATAGAAAGTTAATCATAAAAACTTCTTGAAACAAAGACATCATTGCAAGGTGGGCATAAAAAGGGAGTTATAGGGCTGGAGAGCTGGCTCAGAGGTTAGGAGACCTCTTTCAGAGGTCCTGAGTTCAATTCCCAACAACCACATGGTGGCTCACAGCCATCTGTAATGAGATCTGGTGCCCTCTTCTGGCCTGCGGTCATACATAGTGTACATATAATAAATAAATAAATCTTTTAAAAAAGGGAGTTACAACAGCAGATAGTCATTAATAATCTTTCAAAATAAAAGCATGGTTGTCTTTTCCTAGAACAGGCCATATAGAATCATCTGTAGTAAAGGTTACAGGTGAGATATTACTCCATCCTTGAGAAACAAAGGTTAAATCATAAATAGGAATAAAAGTTTGTGTTTATTATATGATGGTCTTTAAGCCTAAGGTGGAGGCAAGCTGATTCATCAGTAGCCCAGGCTATCCTCAAATTCCCTATGCAGCCAAGGATGATTGCAAATTTCTGATCTTCCTATCTCCACCCCTAAGTGCTGGGGTTATATTCATGCACCACCATGCTTTGTTTTTGCAGAGCTGGGAATCAAACTCAGGACTTGCTACCAAATAAGCTCTCTCTCCACAAAAGCTGTCTTTGCACTGACAGAGGAACATCCAGCTTGAACATTATTCTCAACTATAACTTCTAACTGGCTATAGACTGCTGTGGAACAATCTCTGTACACTGTAAATATGTATTGCTCTCATTCTCAGTAAAAAAGCTGATTGGCTAATGGGATGAATCCACAGAGTCTATTTGATGGTCAAAGGAAATTATTTGGGGGTTAACTCACATTCAGAATAAAGGAGTTGGTGGTAGAATCCTGGAGGGGTGGGGCACAGTCCAACATGGTTCTGTGGAGAGCTATGCCTTGATCTGTACCAACATCCAAGACCACGAGGTAGCAAAGAAAGAGGGTGCATACTTGTATCCCAGGTCTTAAGAGTCTCTGGCAGCTACATCCAGGGGCAGGTAGCTAGCAGCTACCTGCTGCCTCACTAGGGGCAGTGCTCCAGGGCATCACTATATCTCCCCCTTTTGTCTTAGGAAGAAAGTTCTAACCTAACACAAAACTATACACAATAGGAGTAATTATGAAGGAGAAATAAAGGGCAATAACATAGACAAATGGAACTACAACCAACGAGGACAACATCAAACAGGAGACACATACTAACATCCAGAGAAGTCTGGAGCATGGGTAAATGGCACATTTCAGAGATCATCCAAAAGGTGCACTCTCCTGAAGAATCTGAATCTAATACTTAATGTGTTCTAGCTAAGATATGAGAAGATTGTAACTGTGACTGTGACTTGAGAAAATGGGAAATGGATGCAAACAACTTTTGGGAGACTTGCGGAGAATAGACAGAGACAGCTGGCAGCCTTGACAGTCACCTAAAGTTTCTCAGCATTGGTGATGCATCCAAATTGGCTACAGGCTTAGAGTATCTGACAGACCATTTTTAGAAGCAGGTAATTTTGAAAGACTATCTTACCCTGTCTTAGCAGAGTACAGTAGTCACTTTTCCCTGTGTCCTGCTTGTCCAGAAAGGACAGCATTCATACTGTCAGGAGTTGAGGCAAGGGCAGCTCTTTGCCTAGTAGGCCATTTTTGTGCCAAGAAGAAGACAAACTTCCAAATGGAAAAGTCTTAGAAGCCCAACATTCTTTAGAGATCAAATCATTGCTGCCAGGAACAACAGTCTCACTTCAACAGAATTCTAAGTTATTTTAAATGCCACCCACAGAGGGAAATCCTGTCTTGGGGGGAAAAAAGAAAAGAAAAAGAAAGAACTGGGTTAATCAACTGGCGGATCGTCGTGAACCTTTGAGTTTTCCAAAAGCTTCACCCAGCATCCTAGTTAGCTCTCTCTGAAATTCCTCATATTGCTGAACTAACAATGACATTTTTCTGCAGTGTTGAGCATGACGAATGTTAAACTATAATCCTTATTGAAGCCTAATGAACATATGATTTTGACCAGTGCACCAATGTTACCAGGCCAATCTATCTGAGATTTTAGAGAGCCATGTGTGCAGGTTTAAGTGAGAATGACCCTCATAGGCTCATATTAATTGAATGCTTGGTGCTGTGGGATGTCTTCTGATGCTGTGAGTATGTGTTGCCCTGATTTGGTTGAAAATGGAAGCCCATTGTCCTATGGCAAGTCAGGGAACAACTGGGTGGGAAATTGCAAGAGAAGAAGACAGAAAGAAGAAATGCAGAGAGGAGGGACGCCACCCACCCACCCAAAGAAGCAGATGACAGCAGACTGAATAAGCTACAGAACACATGGAAAACACATAGATTAATAGAAATGGACAGATTTAAGATATAAGAGCGTAGTTAGCAAGAAGCCTGAGCCATTAAGTCACACAACTGATAATTTAATATTAAGCCTCTCTGAATGATTAATGTTATAAGCAGCTGTGGGACTTTGGTGCTTGGGCTTGGGAACAGGAGAAAATCCTCCGACTATATTTGGTGCTCACTGTTGGCATTGATCCACATGAGACCTAAGAAAAGCCTTAAAGATTCTGAATGCATGGAAACAGAGCCACACTAGGTTTCCTAGTTTCCCAGTCTCACACAGTAGCATCCTAGAGACTTGTCTCACAACAGCTGCCTGTGAATGGAGCTGGCCACCAGCCACCAAACTAACCCAGAATGGTGGATCCCTGCCACTGTACACAGTGGTGTCCTCCAAGCCACTCAGTGCAACTGCTTGGTGAATTTAGCTTTTGATAGTACAGAAAAAAATTAGAAGAGGTTTCTGGTCTACACGCTGCCTGGGTGGAGGCATGGACCCACTGCCCTCACAGAGTCAGCAGATAAGCATGTGCTCCCCAGAGGTGGTGGTGAATCACCTCCACTATGTTGGGAAGCAGAGGTAGGCAGAGTCATCAGGCAAGGCTGGCTGCTTCTGTCCTAGCCATGCTGCAGTTTAAAGCAGTCATATTCACAATAAGACAGATTCAGATGGCATAAACCCTGAACAATTTTATAATGTGTGTAAAAAATGTTGTAGGCTTGGAAGAGAGAGGATGAAGTGTTGCAACAGCACCTCCTGGCTCTGATTCCATTTTCAACCTATGGATCCTGTTATATTTTGTTATATTTGTTTATGCCATTCCTTTGAAGAATGAGTTGGGGCTTGTTTTTTATTGTTCTTTGGTGGTGGTGGTGGTGGTGTTGTGATTGTTTTATTATTGTCTTCTGAGGTACTCACAATCAGCAATTTCACCTTATCTTTCTGCTGACCATCCCATACACACTGCATTTCTTGTCCTCAGTGGTGGAGTTGATGAGATGCCAGGCTTCATTGTCTCAATGAGAACACGTTACAGTTGATTGCTTTATTGCATCATAGACTCATTGTACACTGCCCTTCTTTTGGTGTAAAGGTCCAACTGTTTGGCTTGCACTATTCTCCCCTCGTTCACAAACATTACAACATTTCACATTCTATTTTCCATAAGGCTGGGCATGGTGGTTTGCAAGGCCAGTCTTGAGGGGAAAGAATTTTAAGTTGAGCCATCTCAGGCTACAGTGTGAGTCCGTGTTTCTGAAACTAAAATAAAAATGAAAACATGGTGTGGTCTAAGGATTTTGTTTAAACATTCATCAGTCATTGGACATGTGGATTGTTTCACACTTGAGTCATGGGCAAAATGGTATCAAGAACACTCATGGAAGGAATTTTTAGTAGAATGGGCTGCTTTCAACCAAACAGGAGAAGGACTACTTGAGTGGAGTACATGATGATCAGATAGAAAGAGGAAATTGGGGTATGGGGGTTAGTGTGGGAAGGGGGTAAGAAAAAAAGTAAAATGAAACACATCTATAAAAATGTCATTTCATCAATAATGAAAGCTAACATATTGTCTGCCAAATTTAAAAATTGAGACTGGGAGGAGGTAGCACACATATTTAGTTCCAGTACTAAGGCAGATGCAGGTAGATCTCTGAGTTTGAGACCAGTCGGAATCTACAGAGCGAGGTCCAGGACGGCCAGGGCTGCACAGAGAAACCCTATCTCTTAAAAAAAACACAACCAAACAACCAAACAACCACAAAAATTCTTAAGAAGCACAGAGCACACATAAGAAAGGAATATCTCTTTTGGTTTTCTTGGCTATGTAGTAGAGCACAGGAGCCATGAAGACAGGAAGGTGAAATGGGGGAGGACACATAAGTGGGGAGCCACTGACCAGGGATAATGTATAGGGTGGGAAAGCCAGCAGAAGAGTGAATGGATAAATAATGCTATGGGTGTTTGAAAAATCCACAGGCAGATCTGTTTCTCATAGGCTTTCTTAAAAATGCATATACAAAATATGGACACATAGTTGAGTTGGAAATATCCCATCCTGGGGAATAATGCCCTCCCCCTGGAAAGCACAGACTTTAGAAGAAAAAATCTTGTGCCAGGTGTTGTGAAGCCTTTTTTGAGTTTTGTAGATTGATGGTCCAAGAGATTCCTCAGACAATATCAGCTGTTGCCATTGGTCTGGTTGCCTGCCAGAACTGAAGGACAAGTCCCTCCTGAAGAGCAAGCAACCATTGCTCTTCAGGACCCAGGCTCAATTCCCAGCACTTCTGAGGCAGCTCACAGCCATCTGTGTCTCCAGCTCCAGTTCCAGGTGTTCCAGTGCCGCCTCAGTTCCTCTTCTGGCCTCTGTGGGCACAAGGAATGCTTGTGGTACACACACATACTTGCAGGCAAACACCCATAGGGGTGTGTTGGCACAATACTTTAAACCTTCTTAAAACATATGTAAGCTTGTTGTTCCCATAAATGCTAATTTCCCGTTATATGGTTCCTTCAGTCGCCCTTTGTCTCACTTAATGGAGCCAAAGATTTTCTCAGGAAGTAGCAAAGGAATCCTTGGCGGCTTTCTCAGGTCCACAGCTCCCGCCCCTTTGAGACTCTGGGGCGGATCTAGGATAGACCAGTTAACCGCTGGGCGGGGCCAGCACTCAGGGACAGGAATTTCCTTCTCCTTCCTTCCTTTCCTACTTACCCCTCAACTAAGAGTTGGGAGAGTGGGGCAAGGCGCCCAGTGCACGCTGCTGGCGGTTTCAGCCTCCCAGAGGCCTGAGATCTGACCACAGGACAGCCCGGCCTGGACCAGGTAAGATTCTTAGATTATCCCAACTTCCTGGTAGCTTGAGCGATCTCTCTGGAGCAAGGGGCCTCTCCTGTCCCTGACTGTGTGACCCTGAGCCTGGAGCCTTGGGACTTGGCTCTCACCGGAAACCCTCCAGCAGGTGGAGGAGACACACGTGGGATGGCCTTGTTCATGACTTTAGGGACACTAGAGTTTGTGCACTGGGCAGCATCCTTGAAAGCCTGGTGGAAGGGCCTTGTGGGGGACCCGGAATCACTTCCCTGGTCCTAGAGGATGCTACGGGAATGCCGTGTGAGGGCTCATGAAACTTAGCACTAAGCAGGGCCCCCTACTTGCCTGTGCACCTCCAGTTAGGCGGCGGTGCTGTGGTGGTTTGTGCTAAGTAATGGCTCAAGTGTGGCCGCTCTGTGCAAGGCTGTGCGTGTTCCCCAATCTTAGTGCAAGAACGTTTGCTTCCCTGGATGTTTCAGAGGGAAAAATATCACCAGAAACAGCTGCATTTCCAAGTGTTGTATTGCAAGTTCTCACAAAATTTCAGAGGACTTTCTTTTCTTTTCTTTCTTTCTTTTCTTTCTTTCTTCTTTCTTTCTTTTCTTTCTTTCTTTCTTTCTTTTTCTTTCCTTCCTTCCTTCCTTCCTTCTTTCTTTCTTTCTTTCTTTCTTTCTTTCTTTCTTTCTTTCTTTCTTTCTTTTTTTTTTTTTTTTAAGAAAGACTAGGTCTCTTTGTGTAGCCCAGGCTATCCTGGAACTCCTGCTGTAGACCAGGCTGAGCTCCAACTAAAAGATCCTTCTCCCTAAGTCTCCCAAGCGCTGGGATTAAAGACATGCACCACCGGCCAGTACATTTTCACTGGTCTAGAATCTAGACTCTAGAGTTTTGGACCTAGAGAAGATATGAAATTATGGTTATGAATATTTTACAGCAGTGATTGTGGATACCAGGACCTTGCTCATGTGAGGAAAAGCACCCTGCCCTACAACCACTTGCTCCCTGGAATATTAAAGGAATAATGAAACTTAAATTTTAAAATTTTTAAGAAGAAATGCTTTCAGATACCAACGTCTATAATAATACATAATATGCCTAACTCGAGCAACTCCTATTTAAAAAAACAGGTCAAATGCAAATTATCTGCAAATGAGAGCATTGTCTGTATTTGTGGATGTTCCTCTGTATCCTTGTATTTGTTATTAATCATACTGAAGCATAAGCCTCCAATGCAGCATTATTTAAAACTTAAAGTTTCTGAGGAGATTGATATCATAGTTCCTACGTATTTATCATGATGAATATTATGTTCAAGTATAGCCATAGGGTTTTATTTTTTTCTGTGTTTTTGCTCAAATGTAGGAATATTTAAGCTTCCTCTAACATCTAGACTGATAAAGGAATGACCTAATACACAAAACAATACAAAGAAGTTACCTCTCCATTTAGTTTCTGCATCTCTACAAGGTTTATCAAGGTTTAGTCAGTGAAGCAGGCATGGAAGTAGGAACTTCCTGTACATTGCTATCTCTCTTTCTCAAGTCTGTGTATATGCTCCTAGGTGATTTGATACCTGAGAAGCTAAAGTTTCTCTTTAATATTTTTCAAACTACGTGTCTTGTCCCCAACATCCTCCTGCTTTCATCACCCAGTGCTAAGATTAAGAGGCCTCTTATAGCACATTCAGCATGGTAGAATTGGTTACTGTAATCTTTTATATATCTCTCTGTGTGTATGACAGTGTACGTGTGTGTATACAAAATGTGTATGTGTAGTGCATGAGACACAGTAAACACCAGTGGTCAGAAACAGCTATTCGAGTTAGTTTGCATTTTTAGCCTTGTCTGAAAATTAGCCTCTCTTATTTTTGCGTTTTCAACGCACACTCCAAAATGGTGGACCTAAACATTTTGGCTTTATTCTGCTAGCTTCTTTAATTCCTATCTGCTTAAACAAAGGTAGAAATGCACAGGGGCTCTATGGTTTGCAGAGGATCTAGACACAGGTTTTCAGGCTCACGCAAGGAAATGCGTTTACCTGAGACACCTGTGTGATCTAACACTTCTTCAATGCCTGTTATAGCCTTTTTATGTGTCCAGAACTATTTTAAATACTTCTTTTTTCTTTTTTGGTTCTGTTTTTATTTTTTAATTTTTTGTATTTTTTTTATTTTTTTATTTTCGAGACAGGATTTCTCTGTGTAGCTTTGTGCCTTTCCTGGAACTCACTTTGTAGAGCAGGCTGGCCTGGACTCACAGAGATCACCCTGCCTCTGCCTCCTGTGTGCTAGGATTAAAGGCTTGCACAACCATCGCCTGGCTATAAGTACATTTTCAAAATAATTTGATTTAATTTATTTTATGTGCATTGGTGTGAAGGTGTCATATATCCTGGAAATTAAGTAAAACAGTTATGAAAAGTAATGTGAGTGCTGGGACTTGAACCCGGGTCCTCTAGAAGAAGTAGCAGTGCTCTAATGGCTGAGCTAGCTCTCCAGCCTTAAGTACATTTTTAAATGAAGGAAAAAATTCATTTGATTACTATGTGGGTTAGGAAGAATAATTAAACATACTCATATGATATATATTATATACATTAAAAATTGAAAATATATATAAATGCTGTATACAGATAACATGAATTTAACCTACAATATTCTCTCAGACAATGTGCTGTTGCTGTACCATGGATAATCCTGGAACTCTAGGCTGTAGATGAGTTGATGAGCAGAATTTTTTCTGCCATACCTCACCATGTGCGAAAGTCCACGTGGCAACCCAGTAAGTATTGGTGGGTCTTCATAGAAGCACTCAAAAATTGGGAATCCACACACATTCTGCCCAGTATCTTGGAGGGGTTCACAGCTGCTCAGGGCCATGTAGCAAGTAAGACCAAATGTCTGTCTTCCATTTAAAACACTCCCTGCCATCCCCTCCCCTCTCTGTCTGCCTGGCCTTCTCTCTGGCTTGCCCTTTGTTTCTTTTACAAATGGCTTTCCCCTTGAGCTTTGCTACAGGTGGAATTCAAGGACTCCGACCTGTCAGAAAAGGTTCCAACTCCAGAGCCTCCTCCCCAGAACCATAAAAATGGTCTAGGATGTGCCCCATCACCATCCTATGCATGCTGGTGGTGTAAATCCAGTGGGCCCGGAGCTCAAGGCAGTGTGGTGGCTCAAGGTGGATTGCAGTAGAAGCATCCAGAGTAGGGTCTGGACTCAGGGGTGCTCACAAAGAGGCCAGTCCGGACTTAGGTACCATGGTGGCCAGGTTTCATGTCCCCTGCCTCCCCTGACAAGCCTCCTCTGTGTCATGCAGGACACCCATGCATGCCTCATACTCCTTCGTGTGTTCTCCTGCCTAGCTCACTTTGCCTTAAACCCAGGGAGAACTCCCAGAGTCAAGGGTCGAACTGTCCTTTGTCCTGCACTCCCCTGTCCAGGCATCATCATCTTAGCAGGAAGAATACTTAGAGGAGGCACTGTAATTAAGAGAGGGCACTGTCTGGAGTCCTAGAACTGGTGTGTGTGTGTGTGTGTGTGTGTGTGTGTGTGTGTGTGTTTATGTGGTGGTTGTTTGTGTGTGCCTGCCTTTACTGTGACCTCATCCTGTGAGGGCCCATGAGCAGTCCCTGAGTGGACAGAGTATTTAAGAATTATGGTGGTCAGCTCCGGTTTGAAAGGCAGGCTGACATGTAGTAGAAGCCTTTAAGGGCTCCATCCTTCAGCTCCAGCTCCGATGAGCACAAGGTTTGGAGTGGTGCATCCTGGGTGTGTGTTGAGGCTCAGGGTTTTGTGGTGGCAAGGTGAATGGGAGCATTGTGTAGGAACCATCGGGAAGGTGGCAGGACCATCCTTGGAGAGGCCTGCCAGGCTCCTCTAGGAAGTCAGGAACTCCACCACCACCCCCAGCACCAGGAAGCTCCCTTTTGAGCTAATGTCTCCAGGAGGCTTTGTAGAGAGGGAGAGTTGGAAGAGCATAGACAGGCTTATCTCCAGGTGGCGGGGAGAGGGAGTTTCTTCTAGGCTCCATCATGGAGGATGTCAGCACTGTGGAGGTGGACCGCTGGAGACTTTCACTGCTCATTGAAGGAAGGCTTCTCGTTGGGGAGTGCAAAGCATTTCCCAACCGAACATGGCCTAGCTACCCTGGATACCATAGATGGGACTGCACATAGGAGTAAGGGATAGGAGGGGGAAGACAAGATAGAGGTGGAGGTGGAGGTAGAGAGGATAGATACGTGCGGTGGAGTGTGTGTGTGTGTGTGTGTGTGTGTGTGTGTGTGTCTGTGAGAGAGAGAGAGACAGAGAGAGACAGAGAGAGAGACAGTGAGACAGAGAGTTGCGACCTGTGTGTGCCTAGGCCCTGCCATAGGTAGATGGGTGTCCCCAGAGGATACAGAGAGTTCCATGCCTGACAGGGTCTTGGGGATGTTAGAGAAAGGAAAGGGAAAGAGAAGTTTCCTGAGTGGTGCCTGGTAGTTTGTGTAGGGTAGGGTCAGGAGGCAGGAGGTGAGGGCTGGGAAGTGGAGGACTGTGCAGAGGAGAGAGATTGTGAGTGAGCTGGAGGTGGGTCAGAATGGTTGCCTGGTGACGCCTCAGATGGTTAAGGTGGGGGCCGGTCCTAGGTTTGGTAGGCAAGAAGGC
>NW_023413361.1:0-5607 GCF_903995425.1 Onychomys torridus
ACGGGCTTTATAGCCATGTGCTCTAGAGACCTGAGATTTTTGTTAGAGTACAACAAGGGCTACTCATAGCTTTTCTCTCAGGTTAAGCATCTTAAACCTGGAAAATAACAGTCTGGTTAGTCGGGATCACACCATTGTATTCAGATTTTCTATTTTAGTTCAACTGGAGTTAACTATAGTCACTTGGTTTTATGTTTTTTATCTAGATTCTTGATATTTTTGTCTTGGGCAGTCAGGAGAGTTATTGTTCATCTAACATTGATTACTTCAGTATTATTTACTAATGTCATCTACTGTCACAGCATGAGAGGTTTCACCAACTTTTTTGCTCATCTTTTTCTTTACTGTGTCTAAACATGATTAAAGGTGGTCTGTGAACTCAATTATTGCACAGGTCCCTCTTCACTTCTAAGTTCCCCAAAATAATGCCAGAAGGTTTGGAAGAAACTCCTTCATTGGTCAATTTTTGCTTTCTCACTGACCAGTCAAGACTCAAAATAGAAGGAGTGGCAAGACTGTCTTCCCAGTCCTCAACAGCACAGTCAGGAATAAAGGATCAAAGCAATTCTCAATTGCATTGTGTGAGGAAAGCCTGAGCTACAGAATAAAGTGTGCCAAGTAGAAAAAACAAACAAGAGATCACTTCCTGTTGGCTGAAAGATGTAGCTTTATCTCTGGCACCGTGTCTGCCTGCACACTGCCATGTCCCACTATGATGATAATGAACTGAACCTCTGAACTGGAGCCATGGGAGCTACAGGATGCTGCAGCTAGGGAAACTTCCTGGAGATAACAGTGAGGAGACAGTGTAGCCTCTGATGTCACCATCAGGTTACACCCCATTGCAAGCAATTATGATATTGTATTTTCATCTGAAAGGGAAACAACTATTTACTATCAGAGACTGAAAACAGACACAGCTATCCAGTACAGGGAATACATTCTGCAGCTTTTGCAAGGAAGACAGCTGGCCTCAAATTTTCAAAGTTAAATTGGTCAGTTTCCCTAAATATATTCAAACCTCTCTTTCTGTGAGCACTAGAAATCAACAGAAGAAAATCTAATTTTGACTTTAAAGCTGAAGCCAGATGATCAAGTTAGAAGAAGGGTCCAGGAAGCTTTTGGCATGATGTGGTAGAGACACTGCTCTTAGACTAGTTTTTATATTGCTCCTTGGCCAGATGGTACAAAAATACTTTTGATATAATGGTTTTGAGTTGAACAGTGAAAAGTTTTTGCATCATCGATGGTTCAGAAACTTCATGCTGTGTAGCAGGATTAGGCACGGAGGTTCTGAGTACCTCTGCCTCAGTGGAAATGGGATAGGGCATCCTTGAACACAGCATCTCAGGAAGACCCATTTGTAGTCTCAGAAACTGGGCTCTTGGCTTTGACTAAAATAGCAGTTCTCATTATTGTTTTCATTTTTTGGTGGTAGTGTGCATGTACTTCTCTTCTTTTGGGTGTACTGCTGTGGTTTTATCTATTTCCTGTGTTTTCATGGGTGTATCTGCCTTCCTTAGGTTGGAATTTTCCTTCCAGTGCTTTCTGTATGGCTGGGTTTGTGGGTAAGTATGGTTTAAATCTTGTTTTTTCTTGGAAGGTCTTGTTCACTCCATCTATGATGACTGAAAGTTTTGCTGGGTATATTAGCCTAGGCTGGCATCCATGGTCTCTTAGTGTCTGCATTATATCTGTCTAGGTCCTTCTGACTTTCAAAATCTCCATCGAGAAATTTGGTGTTATTCTGATGGGTTTGCCTTTAGAAGTCACTTGGCCTTTTTCCTTTGCTACCCTTAATATTCTTTCTTTATTCTGTATATTTAGTTGTTTAATTATTATATGGCAAGGGGACTTTTTTTGGGGTTCTAGTCTGTTTGGTGTTCTATAGGCTTCTTGTATCTTCATAGGCATTTCCTTCTTTAAGTTGGGAAAGTTTTCTTCTATGATCTTGTTAAATAAATTTTCTGTGCCATTGAGTTGGTATTCTTCTCCTTCCTCTATCCCTATTATTCATAGGTTTGGTGTTTTCATGGTGTCCCAAATTTCTTGGACATTTTGAGTCATGACTTTGTTGGTTTTAGTGTTTTCTTTGATTGATGAATCTACTTCTTCTAACGTATCTTCAACACCAGAGATCCTCTCTTCCATCTCTTGCGTTCTGTTGGTTATAGTTGCATCTGAAGTTCTTGTTTGTTTACTCAGACTTTCTATTTCCAGCATTCCTTCTCCTAGTGTCTTCTTCATTTTTTCTATTTCCCTCTTCAGGTCTTGGACTGTTTCCCTCATCTGTTTCATTGCTTTTTCATGATTTTCTTTCAGGGACTTTTTGTTTTCTTCTGCATTCATTGTCCTTTCCTCTAGTTTTTTATAGCATTCTTCCCATTTTTTATTTGTCTCTTCCTCCACTTTATTTTTTATTTCTTGTATATAAGACTCTAGCCTCTTCATGATGTTATTTATAAAGTTGTTTTCTTCTTCTTCCATTCTGTGATGTTCAGGTCTAGCTGTTGGGGAATGGCTAGGTTCTGGTGATGCTGTATTGCTCTTTATTTTGTTGTATGTACTGCCTTGGCGTCTGCCCATCTTCTCATGGATTTGTTCTTGGTCTTATCAGTGTACTTGGTCCAGACAGAGCTGACAGATTTAGGGAGCCTCTCTCTGGTCCAGATCGACTCTCTGGGCTGGGTGGCAGCTCTGGTCCAGATGAGAGTGCTGGCCAGATAGGAGCTGGTGACTGGACTCTGAGTCTCAGGAAGTCCCTGGGGTCTCCTTATCTTGTCCAAATGGGAGCTCCTCTTGTCCAGATGGGAGTTCTGGGACAGGATGGAAGCTCTGGTCCAGATGGGAGTTCTGGGTCAGGATGGAATGCTGGACACTGGTCTCTTTGTCTCCAGAAGTGGCTGGGGTCTCCAGCAGATGGGTGTGAGTGCAAGCCATGTCGTAGTATCCACCAGAGGGTCTCTCTGGTACAGATGGGAGTTCCAGGGCAGGATGGAATGCAGGAGGCTGGTTTTTAAGTCTCTGGAATTGGCTGGGGTGTTTCTGGTCCAGATGGGAGTTCCAAGGCAGGATTGAAGCTGGGGCCTAGTTTCTAAGTATCTGGAAGTGGCTGGGGTTTCCAGGCAGATAGGTTTGTTGTCTTATCAGTATACTTGGTCCACACAGAGCTGACAGATTTAGGGAACCTCTCTCTGGTCCAGATGGAAGCTCTGGGCCTGATGGGAGCTCTGGTGTAGATGAGAGTGCTGGCTGGATAGGAACTGTGGGGCTGGACTCTGAGTCTCAGGAAGTCCCTGGGGTCTCCTTATCTTGTCCAGAAATTAGCTCCTCTTGTCCATATGGGAGTTCAGGGATAGGATGGAAGCTCTGGTCCAGATGGGAGTTCTGGGGCAGATGGGAGCTGGGGGCTCTTTGGTCCAGATGGGAGTTCCGGGGCAGGATGGAATGCTGGACTTTGGTTTAGCTCCAGGTATCCAGTTGTTGAGAAGGAGGAGGGACTGTAAGAGCGTGAATTGTTGAGCCCAAGATTGTAAAAAGCATAGGGACAAATAGCCAAATGAATGGAAGCACATGTATTATGAACCAAAGGCTGTGGAGCCCCCAGCTGGATCAGGCCCTCTGGATAAGTGAGACAATTGAATAGCTTGAACTGTTTGGGAGGCATCCAGGCAGTGGGATCAGGACCTGTTCATGCGCTGGCTGTTTGGAACCTTGGGCTTACATAGGGACACTTTGCTCAGCCTGGAAGGAGAGGACTGGAGCTGCCTGTACTGAATCCACCAGGTTTAAATGAATCCACAGGGGAGTCTTGTCCCTGGAGGAGATGGAAATGGAGGGGAGGGGATGGGCAACCCATGGCTGATGTGTAAAATTAAAACTCAAATATAACAATAATAATAATAAAATAATAAAACAATAACAGTTCTCAACCTGGGAGTTGTAACACCTTTGGAGTCAAAGGACTCATTCACAGAGGTCAACTAAGAACATCAGAAAACACAGATATTTTTATAACAACTCATAACAGTGGCAAAATTACAGTTATGAAGTAGCAATGAAAAGAATTTTATGGTTGGGGTCCCCACAACGTGAGGAAATGTCCTAAAGGGTCACAGTGTTAGGAAGGTTGAGAGCCACTGGGAGAAATGATCTCTTGAATTGGGGGGACAATGTCCACCTTCCTAGAACTGTGTGTCCAGTTAACTCCCCTGATTTTCCTAAGCTGACGGGACAAACTATGTTAAGTCACCTTTACCAAAATTCAGTTGCAGCATGTTTCCTCCGGTTTTTCATTTCCTAACAGGAAGTTGCCATCTACTTCCTGTCTCACTTTATTTCCCCAGGAACACTGTGGACCAGGGAAAACCCTAGCTGAGTGGAGAGCTGCTCTTTGGCTGGCAAAGGCATTTCATGAACTCATGGTAAGGGTGTCACAGTGAGACAGTAATGGAGCTGCACACCAGCAGGACCAGCAACACTGGAATAGCCTTAGATTCTACCTTGCACTTGATGTTGTCGCCTTACAAAACACCAACTTGATTCTCTCGGCAGCCTGAGAACCTCCTTCCTGAGTCCTGTGGTCACATCAACCTTCGAACATATGACCACCAGCATGCTCCCAGCTTTTCTCCTGAGGAAAGTCTCATGGAAACATCCAGTCCTGCCACGATCAGCCACATGAAGCAGACTTCTCTACCCTGGGAAACGAATTACATGTGCCATATGGGGTTAAACTTAGGCACAGGATATGCTAGGCCCTCTTTGACCGTCTCTGAGCACGCATACACATAGGGATCAGCCCAGAACAAGAAGTATTTTTACAACAGCTGGCTTTCCCCAGGTAGCAGGAACACCTTAACATGATAGTCCAGTCACTCCCCCAAGTGTGAAGTTTTGGAAGTGAGTGTCTGCCAATCTTACTATAAAGCAGGAGGCCAATTGTTTTACTAACTTCCAACCTGGAGAACTTAAATGCATTCTGGAAACAGACTCGTTTATACTTTAACTACAAAATTAAATGCTGTTTTCTGTTAATTTAAAACAAACAAACAAAAAAAACAACATCTAGAAAACTGCTAAGAAATCATTAATGACTCGGGAATTTATAGAATAAAACAAACAAGAGATTAGAGGATTGATACAATTCAAGAAAATCAAATTTAAAAAGTAAAACTATCCATTGATATTTAAAAAATACAAATATAATTGAAAAACACAGAGCTATCCTGACTTTGATTAGGAGCAGGCCATTTCCTGGTAGAGGACTGGCATTAAAACCAACTGTTTGATGTTGTCACTATGTTTTATGTTAGATGCTGAGCTTTGTCACCTGACACACACATCTACCCCCCCAGATAGGTGAATTTAAACTGCTGGAGTAATCCATTATGGAAATTAGGTTGACTTGTATTTGTTGGCAGTGGTTGGACTGATTTTGAAGGCACGCGCAGATTAATTGGGGCGTATACATTTAGTAACGGTTCAATTTTGAGCGCATGGAATAACTGAATTGTCTAACTAGTGGATCTCCTTTTGCAGATGAATTGTTAATATTATGTTTCACTGTTAAGTCAGCACAAAGAGCTGTGACACAGGTCATTGACT